>NC_133332.1:1365082-1425335 GCF_042186555.1 Aquarana catesbeiana
ATTGTGCTGAAATGAATATCACATGGCCGGAGCCAGCACTGCACTGGCCTGCATGGTACAATGCCGCATTTCACCGCACAGACTGGTGGGAACAAAATAAAGAAGTCTCCCGTACAGAACTCCGATGTGTTGTATACGCCTACCATCACCTGTCTGCCACCATTCCCAGGCAGACCAGAGTCTATACAGAGGTTGCTTGGGGTTCCTTGCACATTGGGGTGACTAACCTCCCATCTGGTGGTGCCTCTATGGTTGTAAGACCACCAACACTTGGCAGAGCCACTGACCACCAATGTAAGGAGCATTTTTCCCACTGACCACCAATATAAGGAACATTCTTCTCACTGATCACCAATGTAAGGAACATTCTTCTCACTGATCACCAATGTAAGGAACATTCTTCTCACTGATCACCAATGTAAGGAACATTCTTCTCACTGATCACCAATGTAAGGAATATTCTTCTCACTGATCACCAATGTAAGGGACATTCTTCTCACTGATCACCAATGTAAGGAACATTCTTCTCACTGATCACCAATGTAAGGAACATTCTTCTCACTGATCACCAATGTAAGGAACATTCTTCTCACTGATCACCAATGTAAGGAACATTCTTCCCACTGATCACCAATGTAAGGGACATTCTTCTCACTGATCACCAATGTAAGGAACATTCTTCTCACTGATCACCAATGTAAGGAACATTCTTCTCACTGACCACCAATGTAAGGAGCATTCTTCTCACTGATCACCAATGTAAGGGACATTCTTCTCACTGATCACCAATGTAAGGGACATTCCTCCCACTGACCATCAATTAATTCATGTTAGCAGAGGGTTTCCTGAGGCCTAAGAGGTATTTCCGGGGTTCCCCTGGAGTAAAAGTTTCAGAAAGTCTTAGACACGAAGATAAAGCAGAGAGGACTCCACTTCCTATCGAGTGTAAACATTCCACGAGTGGTCCTGGCTTGGAGTCCTTACCGGACAGCTCCGGTTATACAGGACAGACAGGTGCAACAGGCACAAAGTCCGAGGATGGCAGAAATGGCGGCCGCTATTCGAGACTGTCTCTGGTACTTCAGTGCCTTCTTCACCTGCTCCTTGGACTGGGAGATGTAGTCCATGGTGTTGATGACGTTGTACTCGATGCTGTTGATGACGTCCTGTTGCTCATACACCAAGAAGTCCAGCTGGATGAAAAGGGAGTGCAGTTCGGTGATCTGGGCCTCCAGGTCCAGGAGCTGTTTGTGTCTCTCCTGCGCCATGGCCAAGTGTTGTTTGGCCTTCAGGATCTCAAGGTCATGTCCAACGATTTGCGGCGCCATCGCACTCCCGATAAGCTGGTTGATTTCATCCTCCTGGAGGTTGAGACCGGCCAGTTCGGCCTGCCTCATGATCTGCTCCTTTAGCTTCCCCACATACCTCGTCTCATTGATGTAATGTTGGGTCATGATGTCCTGGAATTTGTTGGTCAATACGTTGTACTGACTCTGGCGGATCCGATGCTCTGCTGTCCAGCTTTGGTTGTCCGCGGTCAGCCAGGTTTTGATCCGGTTCAGCTTTAGTTGGACAGTTTTGGCGTCGGAGGCCAGCTGGCCCTTCATTTTGCCCAGTTCGGTTTTGCCTTCAGAAATTTTGAAGTCGGTGGTGCTGCAGAGGACCTCTGCCTGCTTCTTCTCGATGTCCTCTGCTTTGCTCCTCAAACATTTCAGGGCCAGGGACAGTGCTGCAACCTCCTGAAAGAACATGTCCATCTGGTTGGCCTCGCCGTCCTGGAAGGCCGGGTTATCGAACGCCAGTGCCTCATCAAAGTCCAGAGAGTCATCCTGGCTGATTCTGTTCCTCAGCTCTTCCAGGCGGTCCTTCATCCTTCCAGCCGGCGGTCCTGAACATCTATAGCATGGAAGGTGAATGTCGCTGGAGTCACCGGCTCGAAGGCAGCCAGTTCATTGCGTCAAAGCTAAGCTGCTGAAACGTTTTCCTCCCAGCTCTGGCAAATATTGACTGAGTCACTTGGCTGGGAGATGGTTTACTCTGCTGGTCACATGGAGAGGGATTCAGGCTGAGCCTCACTGCATGCCAAAAGAGGGTGGAGGCCCTGTCACAGAGGAAGATGCTGGACAAGATGTGATTAGGAGATTGACCTTTGTACGGTCATACCTGTAGGTCAGGAAAAGATCAACCCAACAAACCAGCTGATCCTTCAACACAACAGCTGATGAAGCAAACAACTTTTCCCATAATTGACAATAACTCTGATGTCATAAACCACCGAGACAAAAGTGAAACAATGAAAAAACCCTTCAGGGCGATCAGATATTACAAGACACGGCCATGATCGGCTATGCAAACAGCATCGTCACCTGCCCTGCAGGCTCTTGAAGTATCAGATATGCTGAATGGGAAATGATTGAGAGTGGGGAGAAAACTACATGGGATCTTACAATATATTTTTTGGGAGTTCTTAGATTGTGAGCAGCAGACTCATTGGATGGGACGATATTCCGAAACAAAATCTGATACAATGCCATAAGTTACATAGTATAGAAGTATAGTGATTGCTTTACACTGGGAGCTCTGCTGTAGGTGTGCTCTGTATATACAGTATCTCACAAAAGTAAGCACACCCTTCAGTCACATTTTTGTAAATCTTTTCTTCTATCTTTTCATGTGACAACACTGAAGAAATGACACTTGTCTACAATGTAAAGTAGTGAGTGTACAGCTTGTATAACAGTGTAAATTTACTGTCCTCTCAAAATAACTCAACACACAGCCATTAATGTCTAAACCGCTGGCAACAAAAGTCAGTACACCCCTAAGTGAAAATCTCCAAATTGGGCCCAAAGTGTCAATATTTTGTGTGGCCTCCATTATTTTCCAGCACTGCCTTAACCCTCTTGGACATGGAGGTCACCAGAGCTTCACAGGTTGTCACTGGGGTCCTCTTCCCCTCCTCCATGATGACATCACGGGGCTGGTGGATGTTAGAGACCTTGCGCTCCTCCACCTTCCATTTGAGGATGTCCCACAGATGATCAATAGGGTTTAGGTCTGGAGACATGCTTGGCCAGTCCATCACCTTTACCCTCAGCTTCTTTACAAAGGCAGTGGTGGTCTTGGAGGTGTGTTTGGGGTGGTTATCATGTTGGAATACTGCACTGCGGTCCAGTCTCTGAAGGGAGGGGATCATGCTCTGCTTCAGTATGTCACAGTACATGTTGGCATTCATGGTTCCCTCAATGATCTGTAGCCCCCCAGTGCCGGCAGCACTCATGCAGCCCCAGACCATGACACTCCCACCACCATGCTTGACTGTAGGCAAGACACACTTGTCTTTGTCCTCCTCACCTGGTTGCCCCCACACACGCTTGTCACCATCTGAACCAAATACGTTTATCTTGGTCTCATCAGACCACAGGACATGGTTCCAGTAATCCATCTCCTTAGTCTGCTTGTCTTCAGCAAACAGTTTCCGGACTTTCTTGTACATCATCTTTAGAAGAGGCTTCCTTCTGGGACAACAGCCATGCAGACCAATTTGATGCAGTGTGCGGCGTATGGTCTGAGCACTGACAGGCTGACCCCCCACCCCTACAACCTCTGCAGCAATGCTGGCAGCACTCATACGTCTATTTCCCAAAGACAACCTCTGGATATGACGCTGATCACGTGACCTCAACTTCTTTGGTGGACCATGGCGAGGCCTGTTCTGAGGGGAACCTGTCCTGTTATACTGCTGTATGGTCTTGGCCACCGTGCTGCAGCTCAGTTTCAGGGTCTTGGCAATCTTCTTATAGCCTAGGCCATCTTTATGTAGAGCAACTATTCTTTTCTTCAGATCCTCAGAGAGTTCTTTGCCATGAGGTGCCATGTTGTACTTCCAGTGACCAGTATGAGAGAGTGAGAGCGATAACACCAAATTTAACACACCTGCTCCCCATTCACACCTGAGACCTTGTAACACTAACGAGTCACATGACACCGGGGAGGGAAAATGGCTAATTGGGCCCAATTTGGACATTTTCACTTAGGGGTGTACTGACTTTTGTTGCCAGCGGTTTAGACATTAATGGCTGTGTGTTGAGTTATTTTGAGGGGACAGTAAATTTACACTGTTATACAAGCTGTACACTCACTACTTTACATTGTAGACAAGTGTCATTTCTTCAGTGTTGTCACATGAAAAGATAGAAGAAAAGATTTACAAAAATGTGACCAGTGCTGAGACAAGGCCATTTGGTGCCTAGGGCAAAGATGGCAAACTGCGCCCCCCCCCCCCCCTTTTTTTAAAAAGAATCAATGTCGTATCAAAACAAGAATATGCTTATTATTATTATATTAAGGGGTACTCTAATGGACACAACAAAACATGCCCCTTAACGTAAAATCTGCCCATCAGAGTGCCCCTTAATGCAAAATGTGCCTATCAGTGTGTCCATTAACATAAAATAAGAGGCACTCTGATGGGCACATTTTATCTTAAGGGACACTCTCATAAGCACAACAAAATGTGTCCATCAGCGTGACCTTTAACAAAATATGCCCATCAGTGTGCTCAATAAAAATATGCCCGTTAGTGATCACTAGTTAACATGTGGCCCACATACCTTGAATGCAGGAGGGCACAACTGAAATACCGAAGGGGCGGAAGCTGCGGGATATGGAGAGCTAGAACCCAGGAACGGCGAGTAGCAGGGGGGCGGGGCACGTATGTGATGTCACGCCCCTACTCGCGGCCCATGAGTGCGAGCTGGTCTTCTGTGAACTCCGAGACCTGCGGTGAGGAGCAGGGGGCGGGCACACGCACGCAGCATCACTGGTTGCTGGGGAAACCCGCGGTCCCAGCAAACCAACTCTTGCTGGCGGCCTGGCGGTCCGGGCAGAAGCATCTCTCGGTCCAGACTCGGACCGCAGGATGCCATTTAGTGACGACTGTTTTAGAAGGACACCTCACTGCGCCCCCCCACCCCCAATAAATTGTACTGCCCAGGGCACCCGCTCCTCCCCCCCACTTGTACCGGCTCTGAATGTGACTGAGGGGTGTACTCACTTTTGTCAGATACTGTAACTGCCCCTTGACTCTGCCGTAGGTGTGCTCTGTATGTGGTCAGCGAGTTTCCTGGTTTTGGCACCGCCCCCTTTGCCGAGCCCATGGATGCCCCGCCCACACACACACAGAAGCATGAGTGGGAAGTTGCACAGCACAGAATAAGACAGGAGACTCTAATACTGCTGGGAACACAATGAAAATCCTCCTGAATCTGGATGACATAGGAGCTGTATAGGGTGAGTTAGGTGGGGGGGGTCTCTCCTTTTAGCGGAGTTGCGGGGTTGTCTGGATGTCGTTCTCTGGTGTCATTCCGGATTGAATTCTGTGATAATTGTAGATCTGTGAATAGAAATCCCTGTTGGAGGTGACAGTCAGGAAGAGGATTCCTCTGGGCGCCCCGGGGCCACTTCCACCAACAAGAACCGGATCAGCAGGATGCACCCGGCGGGTGTTTAGTCAGGGAGACAGCCAGGAGCTGCATGGAGGGTGCATTGTACACAGCGAGGAAACTCCACGTGGAATTCTTTCTTATTCTAGCTATGGATGGAGATGGGAAGGACTGGCTGCTGGGTCCTTGCTGGGGACATCCTGAGACCCCGGAGGACACTGAGAGGGGAAACCTTCTCTACAGTCACAGCACTAAAACCTGACAGAGGGTCCAACTCTACCCCGCTCCATTCCAAATTAGGAAACGATGATTTGGCTGGAGCTCCAATGTAATCTCTCCCCCCTGGCTGCAGCCAATAAACAGGCTCCTCCCACTCATGTGGCATCATGGCGGCCGTAGTCTTCTCAGTCCTCATATACATATATCAGTTGTGTGTTCAGCTGCATACCCGGAGTGCTCCTTTAAATTCTAATATGAGACATCATGCAGAGGGGCCATAGACGGGGCCAATAAAAGGAGATAATGTCCCGATCCTCTGCTAGTTCTGGGGTGGGTTCCCAACTGTCCCTGATTGGAACAAAGTCCCTATGTCCCTCTGGCCTCCTCATTGGTCCCTCATGTTGGTCTGATCTATAGAGTTGTATATAAAATGTATTATTTATCTCCCAGTGATAAAGAGGCCTCAACAACCCACACAACCCCCAATCCTGGAGCAGAACCAGGAAAGGTACCTTGCAGCCAACTCCAAGACTCGACAAGCCAATGGAATGGCAACCAAAAAACAATGATACACACAAGGAGTGACAAGGGAACCTCTCAGATCTTCACAAGGAGAAGTCTGCAAACCAGACAAGGCCAAGTTAAGGTGCAATGGTTAAAAATAGACAGACCAATCCATGTGACACCCTGTACAAAGGCTTTAACTAAAGAATGAGAAGCGATAGGTCTCTGAAGCAGAACGGCCAAGGTCAAGGTCTGACCTTGATGGTACCTCAAGCTAGAAACAACCCTACACCAGACCTTCCTAGATGTCAGCTTTCTTGCCTTGAGGGGGGTAGGGATTACAGAGTCAGACATACCCCCTATCCCTCAGGACTTGGGCTTCAACAGTCATGCCGTAAAATTCAATGACCATAAAGCATAATGGAAGATTAGATCCTGTGACAGCAAAGCTGAAGATGGAGTTCTGTCCAAGACAAGATCCGGTTGGCTTCTTCCTGAGCGGTAGTGTACGGCACCACTGTGTCATTGTCTGACTGCGCGCTGATGGGGAGACACCAAGGGTGGACAGACCAGTGGAGGAGAGCAAGCCAAATCATCCGAAGTTCCAGGGTGTTGATCAGAAACCTCTGCATCTCTGACAACTTTATTCTCTGAACTGAGAGTTTCTCCACAACTACTTCTTTAGGTCAACAGGCGGGTGTCTGTCACCAAGACTTTCCGCTTTATTGGAAGGAAGGATTTCAGGGGATCCAGCATCTGTGTGGATATCCACCATTTCAGAGCTGACCTGGACTTAGTGGTCAGAAGCATTGGCAGATCCAAGGACTCCTTACGTTTGTCCCACAATGGCAGGATATTGAGCTGAAGAGCTTTGGAGTGAAACTGAGCATATAGAAGTGCATTGAAAATGGCTACCATCTTCCCCAGCATCTTCATGCAGGCCCAAATTGAAGGGATTTCCAACCTCAGGGACTCCATCTGGGATCTAAGAGACAGGCATTTCTCCTGTGGGAGCAGTACCTTCGCCTGTGCTGTGTCACGCACTTTGTACCCCAGACAATGTGTTGGTTCCAAGGCCAACTTCTGAATGTTCAGCACCCAACCAAAGCTTTCCAGGACTTATACCGTCTGCGAAACATTCAATGTCAGCTTCTGAATTGATTGCTCCCTGGGAAGCAAGTCGTTCAGGTACCCCACAATAGCGATACTCTTGGTCCTCAACAACCCCAAAGCCGGAGCCAACACCTTGCAAAGCACCCTGGGGCCGTGGACTGGCTGAAAGGCAACACCACAAACTGGCAATGGTAATCCTCTACTGTAAATTGCAGAAAACTTAGGTGAGGCTGGTAAGATAGGAACTCTTGATATCCATTTATGCAGGGAAATCCCCTTAAGAAAGCAATTACCAATAGGGTGGATTCTGTCCTGAATTCTTTTACTCTCAGGAACTTGTTGGAACTCATGAGGTCCAGAATAGGTTGGATGTCTCCGTTTGGTTTGGGAACCATAAACAGGTCGATATACAGTATAAGCTATTAAACCTCCAACTCTCCAGTAAAGCCGGGAGAAAAGTCTTTCTAAAGCTGAGAAAAACCAAAACACTACAACTCTTTTTACCAGATACCATTGAGCAGCACATAAAGCATGGGGGGAAAGCAGCAAAACTCCAGCTTGTAACCTCTGGAAACCACACTACAGACCCAGTTGTCTGCAACTTCCTGAGTCCACAGGGCTGCAAAGGCCAATAGATGTCCCCACACCTGTAAATTCACTGGCATGTACGTTCACTGTAAAGAGGATCTGCCCCTGGATCCAAAAGACTTGGGGGGGGTCCAGGATGTCTTACGGAACTGAGACGTATGCTTTTGCTTACAAAAAGGAACTCTTCTTGGATTCTGAAGGCATCACCGGTTTCTGAGCCATCACCTTCACCTTCTTCTTTAGAGGTAAGAGAGTGCTTTTACCAACAGTCACTTAGATGAAGGCATCCAAGTATGGTCTAAGCATGTTCACCCTCAAAGGGCAGCCTTTCAGCTTGTTTCTTGAACAGAATTTCCAGTGACCGACACTTGAGCCGTAGGATCTAATGTGTGGAAAGCCCCGGTGCCCACCCAGGAAATGACTTTCTAGGCATCTACTGAGAAACTCAAGACTCTTGGAAATTCTTTCAGGAACTTCCAGTTGGCAGGATCCCCTGGGTCTGATTCTCTGAAATAGAGCATACTCTTTGTCCAAACCTCAGAGGGCTTGGCAAACTCCCACCATGACTACTGCAGGCCTCTAACCTCAATGGTGTCTTTAAGGACAGGGACATCATCCTCCAGGACTGCCAAACAGTGGCGGCACCCACCCCCCTGATGTTTGCCGGTCAATCCGGCACTTACCCCATTGTGGCGGGTGGCAGGAAGCGTGGTGCAGCAGCTCAGCTCTGAGTCCTGGGTGGGCTCGGAGTGCACTCTCTGCGACCCAAGCCCACCCTATACTGAAGCCTATTAGAGCCTCTGGCTCTAATTGGTGCTTAAAAAAAAACACCCCCACCCCGCATTAGAATCCATGCACTGGTGTCCTGAAAGGGGCCGGACACATGGATAAGGGAGGTGGCAATGGACACGGGGGGGGGGCGACGCCCATGCGCCCTTAATGGACGGGCCACCCCTGCTGCCAGGGTCTTATTTATGTAGGAAATGGGTGGGTCAACAGCTGTAGAACGTCCATTTCTTGTAGAATTCCTCCTCCATGGGGTACCGCTAAGCAAAAAAGCTTCAGTGGTGAAAACAAATTCTCCAGGTGAGCCCAATTGGCATACATCACTGAGGATGTGCTGGAAAAGATTTGGGATGTTTTGGCAGTCGCCAGGACCCAAATCCGGTGACTTTAGGAGAGAAGGACTACATGAGGGACAGCTTCAAGTTAGTGGACACCATGCCTGCTAGCAGGGCTTTTTTTTCAAGTGGGAATGGATTTCCAGCACCTCTAGCAGTAAATGTATGTAATGGCGAGGAGGGATGGGGGTGAAATAGGTTGTAATTTTGGCAAAACAGATGTGGGCGCTGCACACCACCCCCAAAGCTCCACAGATTGGAGTTAGTAAGAAAGATATAAGGAAAGGGGAGGTAAAATGGTGCTGCCTACATCTAATAAGTCAAAAACAGAATGGCGCACAAGAGGGTTCCTGAAACACCACTGATAACACAACTAAAAGTCTATAAAGTCCATGAAGTATAGGTATGCAGCATTGGTGGCAGTTCCCTTGAGAGCGAAGCCGTCTCTGGAAGAAGAATGGGAGAAAAACAAGGTGAGCCAAAAACTAAGTGCAGCAGAAGATCCAACAAATGGTATATTTCATTCAAATCAGCCAAATGGCTCCTCACACTAATATAAAGATCAATAGGCATATAACGGTATAATACTGTGGTCACTCAGTGGTCCTCGGTGGATGGTGGTGTGTAGATGTGAGGAGGGAAGAAGAAGAACCAGCCGGACATCTGTCTTGTCATCTTGGAACCAGCATGGAACACATTCGGAGTCGCAACATGGAGATATTGTTTCAGTAGATCAATAGCCATTTAGATCTGATGAAGATGTGGATGCTTTGAAACGTTATCTCCATGTTCTGAAGTCACTTCCGATGCGACTCCGAGTGTGTTCCATGCTGGTTCCGAGATGGCAAGACGGATGTCCGGCCGGTTCTTCCTCTATTCACATCTATACACCACCATCCACCGAGGACCACTGAGTGACCACAGTATTATACCGTTATATGCCTATTGATCTTTATATTAGTGTGAGGAGCCATTTGGCTGATTTGAATTAAATATACCATTTGTTGGATCTTCTGCTGCACTTAGTTTTAATAAAAAATAATAGTCAGACAGCTATACAGGTGGAGGGCCTCAAAGCTGGATGCAGCAACTGTGTTTGTAGAAATGCTGTCTCCTATGGCAACTGAACTTTGAACAGACAATAGAGATCCATACACGTAACTCACAGTAACCCGTTATAGATCTTCTCTCACATTATCCTACTGTAGATCTTCACTCACCGAGCTCCCAGTTTCTCACTAGACTTCAAGATCCCAGACATCACCTGATCTCCTGAGCTCTTCCAGAGCTAATCCTTGTATTCTCCTCAAAAAGGAAAAGTCTAAAAGCTGCTCCCTACCATGGAACACCTCCATCCCTATACTATATACAGAAACAGACAATCGCCCATGGGACTTTAAGAGAGGTGTCCATGATGATCACAAGGTCAACAAGATGTGGAAGGGGGGTAACAAATTTTATTTGTATAAACATCATCCAATATAAAACATGATCATAAATAACAATTTCATAAGAACAGCAACGTAGCATAATAGTCCTCTAAACATAGCCATAACGATACAATATCACAAAGTATTCATAGTACAGCTATACATAATACATCTCTAACCCGACGCGTTTCGCGAGCTCTACTCGCTTCATCAGGGGCTGATGAATTCCTTTTCTCCCTCTTTTTCATTTCTTCTCCTTCACCTCCCCCTACATCTTCCCCTTTTCTTCACCCTCCCCCCTTCTTTTCCCCAAGCTCTGCAGGACCGCCTGTATTCTTTGTACTTATGTACACAATCTTAGACTTTCATGATAACTAGAGACCAACTATCATTTGCCATATATATTTATTCTATTACAGTGTACATGCCTTGGTAGATTTCTCTATCCTCTGCATGCCCTCCCCTGTGTACTCTTAGGACACGTATCTGTTAATGTCTCCGATATATGTCCACATTTATACTCATATACTCATATATTCCATTATGGCGAGCATGCCTTACAAGACTCATGGGTGATACCTTGGTTCACATTGTTCTTTCATTTCCTTGCCATGCCTGCCCCGCGTGTGGCCTCGGTCCTCTTTGCTGTGATCTCCGTCCCTTCAGCTCCCGGGGGAGATGTTCCCCGCTGACCCTCGCTTGGGTCCAGACTCTGCAGCCAACCGTCTTATCAGTAAGTATGGGATCACTAGTTCTGGCCTCATGCTTTTGTCCTAATCATAACCTATACTTCAATACATATCTTACTTGTTCTTTACAGACACCAGATGTACACATCAGCCCCTGATGAAGTGAGTAGAGCTCGCAAAACGCGTCGGGTTAGAGATGTATCATCTATATCTGTACTATGAATACTTTGTGATATTATATCGTTATGGCTATGTTTAGAGGACTATTATGCTACGTTGCTGTTCTTATGAAATTGTTATTTATGATCGTGTTTTATATTGGATGATGTTTATACAAATGAAATTTGTTACCCCCCTTACACATCTTGTTGACCTTGTGATCATCATGGACACCTCACTTAAAGTCCCACGGGCGATTGTCTGTTTCTGTTTTTGTATTCTCCTCAAACGTCACCCCCGATAACCCGTTGGGTCCCAGGTTTGGCAGTCTGCTGAAGCTTTCCCACTTCCTCACCGTCCCCGGCTGGTGAAAAGGCTGCTCTGGTACTTCTTCAGACCTCCATGGACTGGCCACTGATAACAGGAGTGGTTGTCCCTTGCTGGTGACTATTCCTCCCTTTACTTCTGGCCTTGATCCTCACTTGCCCCTGGCAACAGGAGTGGTTGTCCCTCAAGGCAACTGTTTCTACCTCACCGCTGGCAACAATTCGGTTCCCCCGTTCAGTGGAACCTCTGCAACTTGGTTGGGCTTCCAGCCTGAACCCTCAACCCCGCACTGCTTCTCTCAAACCTGGATAGGCCTCAGACAGCCTAGCAGCCAGGTGATCCCAGGACAGGCCTCAGGCTTCTGGCCTAGCATCCCGAAGCCTTGTAACACACGTCCACCCAGACAGCCGTCCGGGTGGCACAGAACCCCGATCACCCGACTCCTCCCGAATAAATAGGCTCTCTCAGCAGGCCAAGGGGCCAAAGAAACCCCTGCCAATTGGCTGAGACAACCCATATACTCCTAGTCTGAATTCTCTATGCCCTTATCATTCTAATGCCACAGGCAACAATGCCACCTAGTGAAAGAAGAGAGAGGTGCATCGAACCCAGAGTTAGAGAAAAGTCAGTGGATCCCCCTATCAGCCAGGCTTGTTACCACCTAGCAAACTAAATTTGTTAGCAACCCCGCCTACAACCAGAGTGCTACACCTGAATCTATAAAAATTAATTTTATTCAAATCAAAGTTTTCAAAATCGCACTTTCAATAGTGCTGCAGGGTCAGTACAAATACCACAGCAATAGATATGGGACGCCTTGCGTTCCACGGAGTGGAAGTATCGTGATGGCGCGCCAAACTCTTTTTTACGCGTTTCGTCATACAGATGTCATCAGAAGCGCCGCCATCTTGGTGCAACTCACCTCTTTTATATCGAGCGGTCGCCATGCCAACAGGATGCACTGGCGGCCATATTTAATTTAGTTGCCACAGGAGTATACAGCCCATCAATACAGGGCGTATATTCCACATTACTGAGTCCCCCCCGTGTGGAAAATGATTGCCAGGTGTAAGTGACAGGACACACTGGGGCCATATTAGTTTGATATCCACAGAAATCACATGCAGCCAATCATTTCAAGGCACGCGTTTCACATGACTGAGCCTCCAGTGGTCAGAAGGAGTATTGCCAGGCAACTTGCACAATACAAACAGTATAATTTGGAGGTAACTGGTTAATTCAACCCAGATACTAAAAAGTAAAACCCACACAGTAAACCTTAAAAAAAAAAAAACATAAAACACTAATTAAAAGAGGACAAATAGAGATAAGAATAGGAGTCTCCTAAAAGTCATTGGATAGCTAAAATAATTAAATGAAAGTAAGATTACAATATAAATAAAAAAATAAAAAATAAGGTATGAATTATTATAAATATAAATGTGTATATATATATATATATATATATATATAAAAATGGGGAAAAAAAGTGATGGGGGGTCTACTGTTGCTGGGTAGGTATATTGTTAGTGGGGGGCGGGTCTTATGTTGCTGGGAGGGGTTTTCTGTTCAGGGAGAGATCTATTGTTGCTGCGGTGGGGTCTATTTTTGCTCACTGCAGGGGAACTAATTCACTATTGTTCTTGTCATCGTTAACAAATTTCATACAAATTACTTAGTAGCAAAAAATGATATTTGGCTGTGTATTCTCTAAAAGGGGCGGTACTGGGAGGTGGGAAGGGGGTGGAGCAATATAGGAACAAATATTCCTCTCTGGGCATGACGGATACGGAGGATTGAGACCTAATTGACTCTTCGGTGAACAATGAAGATGGTCCTCCCCACCTGATAGGGGGATTCGGGAGCTTTACTCCACCCCCGCCCGCACAAGGCCATGGCTTGCTGAAGGTCTGTAGGCCTATCATACCGCACAACACCCAACTGGGAGGAGTGGACGGCACAAACCAAAACACCGAAAGTGCCAGTCAACCCCTCAGAATGTCAGAATGACTGTCCCCCAATACCAGTGCCCCCCAATACCTGCTGCTCCCTGCACGATGTGCCCGTGCTGCCCGAATAGCTGACCTGCTGGCTGTACCAAGCTGCAGGAGCTGCAAAATACAAGTTGCTTTTCCTGGAAACTGTCAAAATGGCCAACGCAACAAAAAGAGACTAGCATCCGCTTCACCTAGCCCATTCACTAGCCCATGTTACAGGGTCTACAGCCCATCATAACAGACTGTCAGGAGAATAATGCTTCCAGGCGCTTCGGCCGTGTCCCTGCGCGCATGCGCGGTGGAATGGCGCTCCGGCGCATGCGCATCCGTGGCCCGGCAATCCGGCGCACGCACATGCGCACTGGCGCGCGCCCTACGTGACCCTTGAGCTGGCCTATAAAAGTGACTCTGGTGCTCAGACAAATTGCTAGTTTGTCTTCAGCTTCCTGTTGTACCTTGTTCCTGTTGTTTATACCCGATTACCTGCTGTGACCCGGATTGACCTCGACTCTTCTGCTCTTCTCCTGACCCTCAGTTTGTTTATACGGATTCCGCTTCTCTCCTGTGCTTGCCCTCTGCTTGTGACCCGGATCTGCCTCCTGTCTCCTTGCCCTTGACCCTCTGCTTGTGACCCGGATCTGCCTCCTGTCTCCTTGCCCTTGACCCTCTGCTTGTGACCCGGATCTGCCTCCTGTCTCCTTGCCCTTGACCCTCTGCTTGTGACCCGGATCTGCCTCCTGTCTCCTTGCCCTTGACCCTCTGCTTGTGACCCGGATCTGCCTCCTGTCTCCTTGCCCTTGAACCCCTTCTTGTGACCTGGACTTGCCTTGTGTCTCCTAGACACCTTACTTCAGCCTGTGCTTGAATATACAGATCCTTTGTGTTTGACCCTCAGCCTGGTTCTGGAGTTACTGTTTACCTCTCTCCAGCAAATCATCCCATTTCCCAGTCTCTGCACAGCTGCTCATCCCTGCAAGGACTTCCACGCCAGTCACCTCCTGCCTACTGGGTAGCCTGTGCCTCTTTATGCCATCCACTCCCTGTATCACCTCCAGGGGGCAGACTGCGCTTAGTCGCAAGGGTGAACCGCTCTCAGCATCTCAGCCTTGGTAAGTACATCTCTGATACAGGCATGCCCCATAGATCCTTTAGAGACTCCCTAACCCTGCACTCTGTACGTAGCGCACTCCCGAACTCTGCACTCCGTACATAACGCACTCCCGAACTCTGCACTCCGTACATAACGCACTCCCGAACTCTGCACTCCGTACATAACGCACTCCCGAACTCACTTTCTGTACGTAGCACACTCCTGAACTCTGCACGTAGTGCACTCCTGAACCCTGCACTCTGTACGTAGCACACACCCGAACTCTGCACTCTGTATGTAGTGCACTCCCGAACTCTGCACTCTGTAGCGCACTCCCGAACTCTGCACTCCGCACATAACGCACTCCCGAACTCTGCACTCTGTACGTAGCACACTCCTGAACTCTGCACTCTGTATGTAGCGCACTCCCGAACTCTGCACTCCGTACATAACGCACTCCCGAACTCTGCACTCTGCACGTAGCGCACTCCTGAACTCTGCACTCTGTGTGTAGTGCACTCCTGAACCCTGCACTCTGTACGTAGTGCACTCCCGAACTCTGCTCTCTGTATGTAGCGCACTTTTAAACCCTAAACTCTGTACGTAGCGCACTCCCGAGCTCTGCACTCTGTACGTAGCACACCCCCAAACTCTGCACCCTGTACGTAGCGCACCCCCGAACTCTACACTCTGTACGTAGCGCACTCCCAAACTCACTTTCTGTACGTAGCACACTCCTGAACTCTGCACTCTGTACGTAGCGCACTCCTGAACTCTGCACTCCGTACATAACGCACTCCCGAACTCACTTTCTGTACGTAGCACACTCCTGAACTCTGCACGTAGTGCACTCCTGAACCCTGCACTCTGTACGTAGCACACACCCGAACTCTGCACTCTGTATGTAGTGCACTCCCGAACTCTGCACTCTGTATGTAGTGCACTCCCGAACTCTGCACTCTGTATGTAGTGCACTCCCGAACTCTGCACTCTGTAGCGCACTCCCGAACTCTGCACTCTGTAGCGCACTCCCGAACTCTGCACTCCGTACATAACGCACTCCCAAACTCTGCACTCTGCACGTAGCGCACTCCTGAACTCTGCACTCTGTGTGTAGTGCACTCCTGAACCCTGCACTCTGTACGTAGTGCACTCCCGAACTCTGCTCTCTGTATGTAGCGCACTTTTAAACCCTAAACTCTGTACGTAGCGCACTCCCGAGCTCTGCACTCTGTACGTAGCACACCCCCAAACTCTGCACCCTGTACGTAGAGCACCCCCGAACTCTACACTCTGTACGTAGCGCACTCCCAAACTCACTTTCTGTACGTAGCACATTCCTGAACTCTGCACTCTGTACATAGCGCACTCCTGAACTCTGCACGTAGTGCACTCCTGAACCCTGCACTCTGTACGTAGCGCACACCCGAACTCTGCACTCTGTATGTAGTGCACTCCTGAACTCTGCACTCTGTAGCGCACTCCCGAACTCTGCACTCCGTACATAATGCACTCCCGAACTCTGCACTCTGTACATAGCGCACTCCTGAACTCTGCACTCTGTATGTAGTGCACTCCCGAACTCTGCACTCCGTACATAACGCACTCCCGAACTCTGCACGTAGCACACTCCCAAACTCTGCACTCTGTACGTAGTGTACTTTTAAACTCTAAACTCTGTATGTAGCGCACTCCTAAACTCTGCACTCTGTATGTAGCGCACTTTTAAACCCTAAACTCTGTACGTAGCGCACTCCCGAGCTCTGCACTCTGTACGTAGCACACCCCCGAACTCTGCACCCTGTACGTAGCGCACCCCCGAACTCTACACTCTGTACATAGCACACTCCCAAACTCACTTTCTGTACGTAGCACACTCCTGAACTCTGCACTCTGGACGTAGCGCACTCCTGAACCCTGCACTCTGTATGTAATGCACGCCTGAACCCTGCACTCTGTACGTAGTGCACTCCCACACTCTGCACACTGTATGTAGCACACTCCCGAACTCTGCTCTCTGTATGTAGCGCACTTTTAAACCCTAAACTCTGTACGTAGCGCACTCCCGATCTCTGCACTCTGTACATAGCACACCCCCAAACTCTGCACCCTGTACGTAGCGCACCCCCGAACTCTACACTCTGTACGTAGCGCACTCCCGAACTCACTTTCTGTACGTAGCACTCTCCTGAACTCTGCACGTAGTGCACTCCTGAACCCTGCACTCTGTACGTAGCGCACACCCGAACTCTGCACTCTGTATGTAGTGCACTCCTGAACTCTGCACTCTGTATGTAGCGCACTCCTGAACTCTGCACTCCGTACATAACGCACTCCCGAACTCTGCACTCTGTACGTAGCGCACTCCTGAACTCTGCACTCTGTACGTAGCGCACTCCCGAACTCTGCACTCCGTACATAACGCACTCCCGAACTCTGCACGTAGCACACTCCCAAACTCTGCACTCTGTACGTAGTGTACTTTTAAACTCTAAACTCTGTACGTAGCGCACTCCTAAACTCTGCACTCTGTATGTAGCGCACGTTTAAACCCTAAACTCTGTACATAGCGCACTCCCGAGCTCTGCACTCTGTACGTAGCACACCCCCGAACTCTGCACCCTGTACGTAGCGCACCCCCGAACTCTACACTCTGTACGTAGCGCACTCCCAAACTCACTTTCTGTACGTAGCACACTCCTGAACTCTGCACTCTGTACGTAGCGCACACTTCTGAACCCTGCACTCTGTATGTAGTGCACTCCTGAACCCTGCACTCTGTACGTAGTGCACTCCCAAACTCTGCACTCTGTATGTAGCACACTCCCGAACTCTGCTCTCTGTATGTAGCGCACTTTTAAACTCTAAACTCTGTACGTAGCGCACTCCCGAGCTCTGCACTCTGTACGTAGCACACCCCCGAACTCTACACTCTGTACGTAGCGCACTCCCGAACTCACTTTCTGTACGTAGCACACTCCTGAACTCTGCACTCTGTACGTAGCACACTCCTGAACTCTGCACGTAGCGCACTCCTGAACTCTGTACGTAGTGCACTCCTGAACCCTGCACTCTGTACATAGTGCACTCCCAAACTCTGCACTCTGTATGTAGCACACTCCCGAACTCTGCTCTCTGTACGTAGCACACTCCCGAACTCTGCTCTCTGTATGTAGCACACTCCCGAACTCTGCACCCTGTATGTAGCACACTCCCGAACTCTGTGCGTAGCACACTTCTCAACCCTACACTCTGTACGTAGCACACTCCTTAACTCTGCACCCTGTACATAGTGCTCCCCTGAACTCTGCACATAGCGCTCCCCTGAACTCTGCACTCTGTACGTAGTGCACTCCCGAACTCTGCACTTTGTACATAGAGCTCCCCTAAACTCTGCACTTTGTACATAGCACTCCTCTGAACTCTGCACTCTGTACGTAGCGCACTCCTGAATTCTGCACTTTGTACATAGCGCATTCCCGAACTCTGCACTCTGTACGTAGTGCACACCAAAACTCTGCTTTCTGTAGGTAGCGCACCCCCGAACTCTGCACCCTGTACGTAGCGCACTCCTGAACTCTGCACTCTGTACATAGCGCACTCTTGAACTCTGAACTCTGTACATAGCGCACTCCTGAACTCTGCACTCTGTACATAGCGCACTCCAGAACTCTGCTTTCTGTAGGTAGCGCACCCCCGAACTCTGCACCCTGTACATAGCGCACTCCTGAACTCTGCACTCTGTACATAGCGCACTCCTGAACTCTGCACTCTGTACATAGCATGCTCCTGGACTCCACACCCTGTATGCAGTGGAATCTTGAACTCTGCACCCTGTATGTAACGCACCCCTTAACTCTTCACTCTGTACATAGCGCAAGCACTCCTAAACCCTGCACTCTGAACATAGCGCACCCTAGATGCAACCGGCCCTTTGAGGCCAATTATACTGCTGATGCGGCCCACAATTAAACTGATTTTAACACCCCCTGTTCTAGAGCTTAGTACATCTCAATATCTTTATCTTCCCATTCCTCTGTACAAACACCTGCAGATATAAAGGAGGGTGACGTACACTGAGCTGTAGAGACCCTTGTGACTCCCCCAGAATCCCCTGCACTTTGCCCCTTTATTGTTTGGTGATGAATTTACACCAAGGTGTCAGGATTTCCACTCTTCCATATGACACACTTGGCGCTGGGCGGCCATTGGAAGTAATGCTGGGCACAGATGGCAGACCCGGCCGCCTACGCACGTTCTATGAATTCAGGGTGTGAAGGATATTAATAATTCACCGCCTTCCATTCCGCAGACTGAGGAGAGCAATCCATCCCCCACATCCGTCACTTCACAACCGCCGCACTTCCTCATATTTTATCATAACGAGTCCGAGATTCGGGAAAATCTGTTACAATCCGGCAACACTCAGAATTATTTATATCCGAGGAAACTCGATCCGAGAGATACAAACCTGCAGCTCATTCATTTATACGGCTCTGACATTCCCCGTTATAGATTTATACCGGGACAGACCATCATTATCAGAGAAAAAGGGAACCCGTCCTCTATGGAGATATCATTATACAGAGATAAAGAGAACCCGTCCTCTATGGTGGGATCATTATACAGAGATAAAGAGAACCCGTCCTCTATGGTGAGATATCATTATATAGAGATAAAGAGAACCCGTCCTCTATGGTGAGATCATTATATAGAGATAAAGAGAACCCGTCCTCTATGGTGAGATCATTATATAGAGATAAAGAGAACCCGTCCTCTATGGTGAGATATCATTATATAGAGAAAAAGAGAACCCGTCCTCTATGGTGAGATATCATTATATAGAGATAAAGAGAACCCGTCCTCTATGGAGAGATCATTATATAGAGATAAACAGAACCCGTCCTCTATGGTGGGATCATTATACAGAGATAAAGAGAACCCGTCCTCTATGGTGAGATCATTATAAAGAGATAAAGAGAACCCGTCCTCTATGGTGAGATATCATTATATAGAGATAAAGAGAACCCGTCCTCTATGGAGAGATCATTATATAGAGATAAAGAGAACCCGTCCTCTATGGTGAGATATCATTATATAGAGATAAAGAGAACCCGTCCTCTATGGAGAGATATCATTATCAGAGAAAAAGAGAACCCGTCCTCTATGGTGAGATATCATTATATAGAGAAAAAGAGAACCCGTCCTCTATGGTGAGATCATTATATAGAGATAAAGAGAACCCGTCCTCTATGGTGAGATCATTATATAGAGAAAAAGAGAACCCGTCCTCTATGGAGATATCATTATATAGAGATAAAGAGAACCCGTCCTCTATGGAGAGATCATTATATAGAGATAAAGAGAACCCGTCCTCTATGGTGAGATCATTATATAGAGATAAAGAGAACCCGTCCTCTATGGTGAGATATCATTATACAGAGATAAAGAGAACCCGTCCTCTATGGTGAGACATCATTATATAGAGATAAAGAGAACCCATCCTCTAGGGTAAGATCATTATATAGAGAAAAAGAGAACCCGTCCTCTATGGTGAGATCATTATATAGAGAAAAAGAGAACCCATCCTCTATGGAGATATCATTATATAGAGATAAAGAGAACCCATCCTCTATGGTGAGACATCATTATATAGAGATAAAGAGAACCCGTCCTCTATGGTGAGATCATTATACAGAGATAAAGAGAACCCGTCCTCTATGGTGAGACATCATTATATAGAGATAAAGAGAACCCGTCCTCTATAGAGAGATCATTATATAGAGATAAAGAGAACCCGTCCTCTATAGAGAGATCATTATATAGAGATAAAGAGAACCCGTCCTCTATGGTGAGATCATTATATAGAGATAAAGAGAACCCGTCCTCTATGGTGAGATATCATTATATAGAGATAAAGAGAACCCGTCCTCTATGGTGAGACATCATTATATAGAGATAAAGAGAACCCGTCCTCTATGGTGAGATCATTATATAGAGATAAAGAGAACCCGTCCTCTATAGAGAGATCATTATATAGAGATAAAGAGAACCCGTCCTCTATAGAGAGATCATTATATAGAGATAAAGAGAACCCGTCCTCTATAGAGAGATCATTATATAGAGATAAAGAGAACCCGTCCTCTATGGTGAGATCATTATATAGAGATAAAGAGAACCCGTCCTCTATGGTGAGATCATTATATAGAGATAAAGAGAACCCGTCCTCTATGGAGAGATATCATTATATAGAGATAAAGAGAACCCGTCCTCTATGGTGAGATATCATTATATAGAGATAAAGAGAATCCGTCCTCTCCGGAGAGATATCATTATATAGAGATAAAGAGAACCCGTCCTCTATGGTGAGATATCATTATATAGAGATAAAGAGAACCCGTCCTCTATGGAGAGATCATTATACAGAGATAAAGAGAACCCGTCCTCTATGGAGAGATCATTATACAGAGATAAAGAGAACCCGTCCTCTATGGTGAGATATCATTATATAGAGATAAAGAGAACCCGTCCTCTATGGTGAGATCATTATATAGAGATAAAGAGAACCCGTCCTCTATGGTGAGATCATTATATAGAGATAAAGAGAACCCGTCCTCTATGGAGAGATCATTATATAGAGGTAAAGAGAACCCGTCCTCTATGGTGAGACATCATTATATAGAGATAAAGAGAACCCGTCCTCTATGGAGAGATCATTATATAGAGATAAAGAGAACCCGTCCTCTATGGAGAGATCATTATATAGAGGTAAAGAGAACCCGTCCTCTATGGTGAGATCATTATATAGAGATAAAGAGAACCCGTCCTCTATGGTGAGATCATTATATAGAGATAAAGAGAACCCGTCCTCTATGGTGAGATATCATTATATAGAGATAAAGAGAACCCGTCCTCTATGGAGAGATATCATTATCAGAGAAAAAGAGAACCCGTCCTCTATGGTGAGATATCATTATATAGAGAAAAAGAGAACCCGTCCTCTATGGTGAGATCATTATATAGAGATAAAGAGAACCCGTCCTCTATGGTGAGATCATTATATAGAGAAAAAGAGAACCCGTCCTCTATGGAGATATCATTATATAGAGATAAAGAGAACCCGTCCTCTATGGAGAGATCATTATATAGAGATAAAGAGAACCCGTCCTCTATGGAGAGATCATTATACAGAGATAAAGAGAACCCGTCCTCTATGGTGAGATCATTATATAGAGATAAAGAGAACCCGTCCTCTATGGTGAGATCATTATACAGAGATAAAGAGAACCCGTCCTCTATGGTGAGATCATTATATAGAGAAAAAGAGAACCCGTCCTCTATGGAGAGATCATTATATAGAGATAAAGAGAACCCGTCCTCTATGGTGAGATCATTATATAGAGATAAAGAGAACCCGTCCTCTATGGTGAGATCATTATACAGAGATAAAGAGAACCCGTCCTCTATGGTGAGATCATTATATAGAGATAAAGAGAACCCGTCCTCTATGGTGAGATCATTATATAGAGATAAAGAGAACCCGTCCTCTATGGTGAGATCATTATATAGAGATAAAGAGAACCCGTCCTCTATGGTGGGATCATTATACAGAGATAAAGAGAACCCGTCCTCTATGGAGAGATCATTATACAGAGATAAAGAGAACCCGTCCTCTATGGTGAGATATCATTATATAGAGATAAAGAGAACCCGTCCTCTATGGAGAGATCATTATACAGAGATAAAGAGAACCCGTCCTCTATGGTGAGATCATTATATAGAGATAAAGAGAACCCGTCCTCTATGGTGAGATATCATTATATAGAGATAAAGAGAACCCGTCCTCTATGGTGAGATCATTATATAGAGATAAAGAGAACCCGTCCTCTATGGTGAGATATCATTATATAGAGATAAAGAGAACCCGTCCTCTATGGTGAGATATCATTATACAGAGATAAAGAGAACCCGTCCTCTATGGTGAGATCATTATATAGAGATAAAGAGAACCCGTCCTCTATGGTGAGATATCATTATATAGAGATAAAGAGAACCCGTCCTCTATGGTGAGATATCATTATATAGAGATAAAGAGAACCTGTCAGCTATGGTGAGATATCATTATATAGAGATAAAGAGAACCCGTCCTCTATGGAGAGATCATTAGAGATAAAGAGAACCCGTCCTCTATGGTGAGATCATTATATAGAGATAAAGAGAACCCGTCCTCTATGGTGAGATATCATTATATAGAGATAAAGAGAACCCGTCCTCTATGGTGAGATCATTATACAGAGATAAAGAGAACCCGTCCTCTATGGAGAGATCATTATACAGAGATAAAGAGAACCCGTCCTCTATGGTGAGATCATTATATAGAGATAAAGAGAACCCGTCCTCTATGGTGGGATCATTATATAGAGATAAAGAGAACCCGTCCTCTATGGAGAGATCATTATACAGAGATAAAGAGAACCCGTCCTCTATGGAGAGATCATTATACAGAGATAAAGAGAACCCGTCCTCTATGGTGAGATATCATTATATAGAGATAAAGAGAACCCGTCCTCTATGGAGAGATCATTATACAGAGATAAAGAGAACCCGTCCTCTATGGTGAGATATCATTATATAGAGATAAAGAGAACCCTTCCTCTATGGTGAGATATCATTATATAGAGATAAAGAGAACCCGTCCTCTATGGTGAGATCATTATATAGAGATAAAGAGAACCCGTCCTCTATGGTGAGATCATTATATAGAGATAAAGAGAACCCGTCCTCTATGGTGAGATATCATTATATAGAGATAAAGAGAACCCGTCCTCTATGGAGATATCATTATATAGAGATAAAGAGAACCCGTCCTCTATGGAGAGATCATTATATAGAGATAAAGAGAACCCGTCCTCTATGGAGATATCATTATATAGAGATAAAGAGAACCCGTCCTCTATGGTGAGATCATTATATAGAGATAAAGAGAACCCGTCCTCTATGGTGAGATCATTATATAGAGATAAAGAGAACCCGTCCTCTATGGTGAGATATCATTATATAGAGATAAAGAGAACCCGTCCTCTATGGTGAGATATCATTATATAGAGATAAAGAGAACCCGTCCGCTATGGTGAGATATCATTATATAGAGATAAAGAGAACCTGTCCTCTATGGAGAGATCATTAGAGATAAAGAGAACCCGTCCTCTATGGTGAGATATCATTATATAGAGATAAAGAGAACCCGTCCTCTATGGTGAGATCATTAGAGATAAAGAGAACCCGTCCTCTATGGTGAGATCATTATATAGAGATAAAGAGAACCCGTCCTCTATGGTGAGATATCATTATATAGAGATAAAGAGAACCCGTCCTCTATGGTGAGATCATTATACAGAGATAAAGAGAACCCGTCCTCTATGGTGAGATATCATTATACAGAGATAAAGAGAACCCGTCCTCTATGGTGAGATATCATTATATAGAGATAAAGAGAACCCGTCCTCTATGGTGAGATCATTATATAGAGATAAAGAGAACCCGTCCTCTATGGTGAGATATCATTATATAGAGATAAAGAGAACCCGTCCTCTATGGAGAGATCATTATACAGAGATAAAGAGAACCCGTCCTCTATGGTGAGATCATTATATAGCGATAAAGAGAACCCGTCCTCTATGGTGAGATCATTATATAGAGATAAAGAGAACCCGTCCTCTATGGTGAGATCATTATATAGAGATAAAGAGAACCCGTCCTCTATGGTGAGATCATTATATAGAGATAAAGAGAACCCGTCCTCTATGGTGAGATCATTATATAGAGATAAAGAGAACCCGTCCTCTATGGTGAGATCATTAGAGATAAAGAGAACCCGTCCTCTATGGTGAAATCATTATATAGTGATAAAGAGAACCCGTCCTCTATGGTGAGATCATTATATAGAGATAAAGAGAACCCGTCCTCTATGGTGAGATCATTATATAGAGATAAAGAGAACCCGTCCTCTATGGAGATATCATTATATAGAGATAAAGAGAACCCGTCCTCTATGGAGAGATATCATTATACAGAGATAAAGAGAACCCGTCCTCTATGGTGAGATCATTATATAGAGATAAAGAGAACCCGTCCTCTATGGTGAGATCATTATACAGAGATAAAGAGAACCCGTCCTCTATGGTGAGATATCATTATACAGAGATAAAGAGAACCCGTCCTCTATGGAGAGATCATTATAAAGAGATAAAGAGAACCCGTCCTCTATGGAGAGATCATTATAAAGAGATAAAGAGAACCCGTCCTCTATGGAGAGATCATTATATAGAGATAAAGAGAACCCGTCCTCTATGGAGAGATCATTATATAGAGATAAAGAGAACCCGTCCTCTATGGTGAGATCATTATATAGAGAAAAAGAGAACCCGTCCTCTATGGTGAGATCATTATACAGAGATAAAGAGAACCCGTCCTCTATGGAGAGATCATTATATAGAGATAAAGAGAACCCGCCCTCTATGGTGAGATCATTATACAGAGATAAAGAGAACCCGTCCTCTATGGTGGGATCATTATACAGAGATAAAGAGAACCCGTCCTCTATGGTGAGATCATTATATAGAGATAAAGAGAACCCGTCCTCTATGGAGAGATCATTATATAGAGATAAAGAGAACCCGTCCTCTATGGAGAGATATCATTATACAGAGATAAAGAGAACCCGTCCTCTATGGAGAGATCATTATACAGAGATAAAGAGAACCCGTCCTCTATGGTGAGATCATTATATAGAGATAAAGAGAACCCGTCCTCTATGGTGAGATATCATTATATAGAGATAAAGAGAACCCGTCCTCTATGGTGAGATCATTATATAGAGATAAAGAGAACCCGTCCTCTATGGTGAGATCATTATATAGAGATAAAGAGAACCCGTCCTCTATGGAGAGATATCATTATATAGAGATAAAGAGAACCCGTCCTCTATGGAGAGATATCATTATATAGAGATAAAGAGAACCCGTCCTCTATGGAGAGATCATTATAAAGAGATAAAGAGAACCCGTCCTCTATGGTGAGATCATTATATAGAGATAAAGAGAACCCGTCCTCTATGGTGAGATCATTATATAGAGATAAAGAGAACCCGTCCTCTATGGTGAGATCATTATATAGAGATAAAGAGAACCCGTCCTCTATGGAGAGATATCATTATATAGAGATAAAGAGAACCCGTCCTCTATGGAGAGATATCATTATATAGAGATAAAGAGAACCCGTCCTCTATGGAGAGATATCATTATATAGAGATAAAGAGAACCCGTCCTCTATGGAGAGATATCATTATATAGAGAAAAAGAGAATCCGTCCTCTATGGAGATATCATTATATAGAGATAAAGAGAACCCGTCCTCTATGGAGAGATATCATTATATAGCGATAAAGAGAACCCGTCCTCTATGGAGAGATATCATTATATAGCGATAAAGAGAACCCGTCCTCTATGGAGAGATATCATTATATAGAGATAAAGAGAACCCGTCCTCTATGGAGAGATATCATTATATAGAGATAAAGAGAACCCGTCCTCTATGATGAGATATCATTATATAGAGATAAAGAGAACCCGTCCTCTATGGTGAGATATCATTATATAGAGATAAAGAGAACCCGTCCTCTATGGAGATATCATTATATAGAGAAAAAGAGAACCCGTCCTCTATGATGAGATATCATTATATAGAGATAAAGAGAACCCGTCCTCTATGGTGAGATATCATTATATAGAGATAAAGAGAACCCGTCCTCTATGATGAGATATCATTATATAGAGATAAAGAGAACCCGTCCTCTATGATGAGATATCATTATATAGAGATAAAGAGAACCCGTCCTCTATGATGAGATATCATTATATAGAGATAAAGAGAACCCGTCCTCTATGGTGAGATATCATTATATAGAGATAAAGAGAACCCGTCCTCTATGGAGATATCATTATATAGAGAAAAAGAGAACCCGTCCTCTATGATGAGATATCATTATATAGAGATAAAGAGAACCCGTCCTCTATGGTGAGATATCATTATATAGAGATAAAGAGAACTCGTCCTCTATGGAGATATCATTATATAGAGATAAAGAGAACCCGTCCTCTATGGTGAGATCATTATATAGAGATAAAGAGAACCCGTCCTCTATGGTGAGATCATTATATAGAGATAAAGAGAACCCGTCCTCTATGGTGAGATCATTATATAGAGATAAAGAGAACCCGTCCTCTATGATGAGATATCATTATATAGAGATAAAGAGAACCCGTCCTCTATGGTGAGATATCATTATATAGAGATAAAGAGAACTCGTCCTCTATGGAGATATCATTATATAGAGATAAAGAGAACCCGTCCTCTATGGTGAGATCATTAGAGATAAAGAGAACCCGTCCTCTATGGAGAGATCATTATATAGAGATAAAGAGAACCCGTCCTCTATGGAGAGATCATTATATAGAGATAAAGAGAACCCGTCCTCTATGGAGAGATCATTATATAGAGATAAAGAGAACCCGTCCTCTATGGTGAGATCATTATATAGAGATAAAGAGAACCCGTCCTCTATGGTGAGATCATTATACAGAGATAAAGAGAACCCGTCCTCTATGGTGAGATCATTATATAGAGATAAAGAGAACCCTTCAAAGACAAAGTGCCCTGAAAAGAGTTCCGATAGACGACTAGACAGAATGTCTGAATCTGAAGTGGTCGAGCATTCTTCGGCCGGGATGTAGTTGCGCTTAGCATGCTCCTTGACTGGCACCACTGTGGCATCCCTCTTGACGGCCACGGGCATCACCTCCCCCACAGTCACACCACTCCCACTTTTCGCTGGCTTACCCGGCTCCGGTACTTTCCACCTGGGGGCGATTTGAACATCAGTGTGAGCAGTTGGGCCCGTCTGCGTCCTCGAGGAGCGATCGGTGCACTGGGTACTGGAGTAGTCGTTGAGGCAAGGGCAGCAGCCTCCGGCACGACTCCAGTGATGACAGGTGGGCTCGGGATATCACTACCAGTCGGGATGACAACGTTCCTGTCCCAATCCACCTGCAGGATCCGCGCTTAACTTGGGGAAATAACCTCAAACATTTGCTCTCAGCAGCATCCACAGACGATCCAAGGCCTCAACTGCATAGTCAGGCCGGAACATCTCTCGCAGATCAGTCCCCAAGCCTCGCAGCCTCCAGCCGTATACAAGGCAAACTTACCCTCTGGTGTATACCGCACTCCGGTGTCGATCAGGACAGGTTTCGAGTCACTCGGACCGAAGCAGACACCCGGAGCATGCTTCTTCCAATCCGCCATCTCTCCTACGAACTGCGCCATCTTTCTCTCCAGCCCGCAATCAGACACACGTGGCGGCACTTCCTTATCCTCCTCTGCAGAGCGGAGACTCCTCCCCCTGCCGACGGATTGGTGCAATTGTTCTCTGGGAACTGTGGCGCCCCCCTTCTTCATGCTGCAGCGTGCCAAACTGTACTGGAGTCCATTTTGGAGTCTGTATTGACCCTCACAGCGCTGGCGGGAAGTGTCAAAAGACCAGGCTGATCTTCTCCCCTGAGCAGTGAGACTTGATGGTTCTTCCCCACATTGGTGATACACACGACAACACAGTCTATAAGAAGTGTAAAGGTTACTTGCCACCTTCCCACGGAGCCAGCCAAAATCCCGATGAAGCTGAGGCCAGTTGCTAAGGGTGATGGCTGCAGAGATAACACCTTATCCCGGCACCAAATGTAGCAAGGTCCCAGGCCTCCTTCGATCTGAGAACCTCCAGGGCCAGAGATAGCTGACATCCTTCTGTATATGGTGGGTTGTGAGGCAGAGTGGGTGCAGAGTAGTTAAAGTTATTGGGCGCCAGACAATTCTTGAATGCAAAAGAAAGTTTATTTCTCTTAAACTTTTTTGGGGGGGAGAGAGGGTTAGGGCCAAGACACCCTTAGGTAGTTGCAAGATTAATTGGCAGACTCCAAGGAGGAAAGTCATGCAGGGAAAGGCATCCAGCAAGATGCCACATCTGCATGTGTAGGAATGCTGTCTCCTATGGCAAAAATCTTTTAACAGTTCCTAACATAAAACAAAACCGTTCTTTCGCTTTCACTACAATTGCTCCTTGTAGTTTTTCTGCCCGCTGAGCTCCCGGTCTCTCATAGACCCTCTGATTCGCTGTCACTAAATCCCTTGAGCTCCTCCAATCTTCATGGTGGTATCTTCCTCAAGCGTCACCCCCACTGGCCTGCTCGGTCCCTAGCTTGACACACAAGGCTGCTCTGTAAGTGTCACCTCCGCTGGTTGGGTCCCTGGCTTGATACCCGTTGAAGTGCCCGATTGGTGAGAATACTGCTCTGGTACTTGCTTCAGTTACACACTGAGGTCCCTGGTAATAAGCTGTTTGGCGCCTTAGTGGTGACAGCTTCTCCTCTACCTCCGACCACTGACAGGTTCTCCGGCCGGCAGAACTGTCACTTTTGGTTGGACTGCAAACCACAATCCCAACCCTGCGCTGCTCTCTTGCTTCTGGATAGGCCCTCAGACAGCCCGGCAGCCAGATACCCCCAGGATAGGCCCCATCTCTGGCCTAGCAGCCCGAGGCAGATGACACACGTCCACCCAGACGTCCGTCCAGGTGGCACAGAACATTGATCACCTGACTGCACCCGAATATATAGGTTCTCCCAGCAGGCCAAGGGATCCAAGAAAATTCCTGCCCATTGGCTGAGATACCCCATATACCCATAACCACACCATGCATTGCCCCTTCTCATATCTAGTATCACCAAGTACCCGGCCACCTAGTGACTGAAGTGGTGCAACAAGGCCAAACTTAGGGAGAAATCAATAGATCTCCAACAATCAACCAGGATAATCCTCTTGGCAAGTACATTTGTGAGGAGCTCCCTGCCTAAACTCCAGGAGGCCTAATTCCGAACAGAAAAAGGATGGACTAAATTGTGTGGTTAATCATAATCTTTGGAAAGAAGAACGAATAGAACAGCTAGGTTGGTGTCCTTCAGTGCCTCATCTAATTGCATACTGCAGGAACTTGAGCCGAACATTTTATTATTCACCACGATCTACCAAGTGTGCTGCTCTTGAATGACTAAATGAGTAAGGAGACCTACAGGATATAAATTTCTTCTCAAGTCCCGGATTGTGAACTTCACGCTTTGCTAAGCTTTGATGAAGGGGGTGATGTTGGGTCCCGGAAAAACACGTTGGCTATTGTTCCCAATTAATATTTGAAATAAAGTTAAAGCGGAGGTCCACCCTAAAATAAAAAGTTACATTAACATTCTCCAAAAAATCTATAAAAAAACATTTGAACAAAAATAATTTTTTTTTACTTACCAGAAACTCCTGTTGCTAGGCAGCCTTCCTAATCTCGAGCTGCCCCGTTGTCTTCTGGGACCTGGGTGTGTCCCAGATGACGACAGGGCCATTCATAAAGCACAGCGCGACTCACGCATGTGCAGTAGGAAACGGGCAGTGAAGCCGCAAGGCTCCACTGCCTATTTCCCTTAGTTAGGATGGCGGCGCCGCCGGCACCCGATCCAATCGACGGATCGGCCTCGGGGGGGCCGACATCGCGGGCTTGCTGGACAGGTAAGTGACCTTATTAAAAGTCAGCAGTGTTTGTAGTTGCTGGCTTGTGGACTCTGGATGTGGCTTTTCAATTTCAAGTTCCAAATTTCACCTTCATAACCAAGGGCTGGGTGTGGTGACCCCTTAGCACAGCCTTTCCCAACCACAATTCCTTGAGGGGTTGCTAGGGGTTCTTGGAGTTGTTAAAAATTGACCTCCTGTTTGATGATACATTCATAAAGCCTTGCTAGATGGTTTGAGGTGGTGGTGTGGAGGGGGGGTTGCTATGTGTTTGGCAAGTGCCTGTATCCCATTGTTCTATTGTTTATGTCTGCCTTGGGGGCAAAGTATTATGGGATGTACAGTATCTGAAAGAAGGGGCGGGTTACAGTACAGTATCTTACAAAAGTAAGTACACCCCTCAGTGACATTTGTGTAAATCTTTTCTTCTATCTTTTCATGTGACAACACTGAAGAAATGACACTTGTCTACAATGTAAAGTAGTGAGTGTACAGCTTGTATAACAGTCCTGGTATATCCGATCAGCCCCTACCCTATCCACCTTTAGGAGATCCCTGAAAACTCACTTATTCAGGGAAGCCTATCCCACCCCCACCTAACAACTGTCCCCGAGCCACCCCCATCAAATTATTCCCCGCATCTATTACCTTTTGTACCACCACCCCCTTTAGAATGTAAGCTCTACGAACAGGGCCCTCCTGTCCCTCTTGTATTGAACTGTAATTGTGCTCTCCCCCCTATACATTGTAAAGCAATGTGTAAACTGTTGGCGCTATATAAGTCCTTTATAATAATGATATAATAATAATTCGCTGTCACCTCAAAATAACTCAACACACAGCCATTAATGTCTAAACCGCTGGCAACAAAAGTCAGTACACCCCAAGGTGAAAATCTCCAAATTGGGCCCAATTAGCCATTTTCCCTCCCCGGTGTCATGTGACTTGTTAGTGTTACAAGGTCTCAGGTGTGAATGGGGAGCAGGTGTGTTAAATTTGGTGTTATCGCTCTCACTCTCTCATACTGGTCACTGGAAGTACAACATGGCACCTCATGACAAAGAACTCTCTGAAGATCTGAAAAAAAAGAATTGTTGCTCTACATAAAGATGGCCTAGGCACTAGGTTCCACTCAGAACAGGCCTCACCATGGTCCACCAAAGAAGTTGAGGTCACGTGCTCAGCGTCATATCCAGAGTTTGTCTTTGGGAAATAGACGTATGAGTGCTGCCAGCATTGCTGCAGAGGTTGTAGGGGTGGGGGGTCAGCCTGTCAGTGCTCAGACCATACGCCGCACACTGCATCAAATTGGTCTGCATGGCTGTCATCCCAGAAGGAAGCCTCTTCTAAAGATGATGTACAAGAAAGTCCACAAACAGTTTGCTGAAGACAAGCAGACTAAGGACATGGATTACTGGAACCATGTCCTGTGGTCTGATGAGACCAAGATAAACGTATTTGGTTCAGATGGTGACAAGCGTGTGTGGGGGCAACCAGGTGAGGAGGACAAAGACAAGTGTGTCTTGTCTACAGTCAAGCATGGTGGTGGGAGTGTCATGGTCTGGGGCTGCATGAGTGCTGCCGGAACTGGGGGGCTACAGATCATTGAGGGGACCATGAATGCCAACATGTACTGTGATATACTGAAGCAGAGCATGATCCCCTCCCTTCAGAGACTGGGCCGCAGGGCAGTATTCCAACATGATAACCACCCCAAACACACCTCCAAGACCACCACTGCCTTGCTAAAGAAGCTGAGGGTAAAGGTGATGGACTGGCCAAGCATGTCTCCAGACCTAAACCCTATTGATCATCTGTGGGACATCCTCAAACGGAAGGTGGAGGAGCGCAAGGTCTCTAATATCCACCAGCTCTGTGATGTCATCATGGGGGAGGGGAAGAGGACTCCAGTGACAACCTGTGAAGCTCTGGTGACCTCCATGTCCAAGAGGGTTAAGGCAGTGCTGGAAAATAATGGAGGCCACACAAAATATTGACACTTTGGGCCCAATTTGGAGATTTTCACTTAGGGGTGTACTGACTTTTGTTGCCAGCGGTTTAGACATTAATGGCTGTGTGTTGAGTTATTTTGAGGGGACAGTAAATTTACACTGTTATACAAGCTGTACACTCACTACTTTACATTGTAGACAAGTGTCATTTCTTCAGTGTTGTCACATGAAAAGATAGAAGAAAAGATTTACACAAATGTCACTGAGGGGGGAACTTATGTAGCACCCTCTACCAATAGGTAGGTGCTAGTAATAGGCTTTACTAGGAACTGTCAGCACAGGCAAATTTAGGCAGGCCTATGCTGCAAGCTAGGCATGCCTGTTTTGATCTGGGGTTGGGAGTGGTCAGAGTAGTAGTGGGTGTGACCACCTGTACTTTGGTTCTGAGGCACCTCCTCTGCTTCCAGGGAGAATATTCTGAAAGGGGGGCAGGCCCTGACCAATCCCCAATTGTATTGGCAGGGGGCGGGCCTCCTATATAAGCTGAGGTAACATGCTACTGGGGGGAGATGTTGGCTGAGTGAAGTGGAGGATGGAATATTAGGCAGCAGCAGGAGGGCACCCCCATCTGGGGGGGGGGTGCGCCGATCGCAGGAGGAGGCCCAGGGAAAGCTGTGAAGGAACTTTGCCTCCACAGGTCATTGGCAACGTCTTTATCATCACATGGTCGGTGATAAAGAACTCCTGGAGCAGAGGGGCAGGTGAAGCTGTCGGAACGTATGGGCCGGTCAAGTTCTCCATCAAGGACTCAGGGCAGTGGAAGGTCGGTGAGTGTTACCACAGAGGAGGGCTGGATGTGCCAGGAAGTCTGTGAGGGAACTTCACTTCTACACGGTCATTAGCAGAGTCTTCATCATTTGCACCAGTGGTTCTCAACTCCAGTCCTCAGGACACACTAACAGGCCAGAATTTAAGTATTACCTTGGGAAGATGCAGACTAAAATACGGCAATCACTGAGCAGCAAATGATATCACCTGTCATGTATTTGAGTTATCTTGCAAACATGGCCTGTTAGTGGGTCCCGAGGACAGGAGTTGAGAACCGCTGAATTACACGGTCAATGATTAAGAGTCCTGGATCAGAGGAAAGACTGTGGGGATATGAGTCAAATCGATGTGGCCTGAGGGAACAGGATTTGCAAGCTGGGCTGGCTGGGAACAGTAGTCCATCATCCAAGACAAATATGCTTTTAAACTACGAGGCCTCCGGGGAGAGGTGCTGCAGGCCTCTGGCCTAGTAGGCGCGAGCAACCAGAGCCTGATTAGGGACTTATTCAGAATGGGTCCTTCTTGCTCATAGAAGATGTGACATTACTTCACTTCAAGATAAGTTTTGTACAGGGGGAAAGACGTTCTGGGACCATCACTCTGACACGGTGAAGAGTGATGTCCTCATTCTCTACACAGCAATGGATGGGGAAGTCTTGGGAACAATAGTCTGCTGGAGTTAAGCAGAGGAGGAGCAACAGTCTGCATGGTGATGTAGGAGGAAGATCTCTTCTGGCTCTAACCATGTGTCAATGTGAGTAATCTTTAAAATCTGATGCCAATTAAACTATCCGATGGGCATCCCATATACCCTTTTCCCCCACCAAGTTGTACCCCCCAATAAACAAAACCAGCAAAAGACCGTTCATTGTCTCTGTAAGTGATGTATGAAGTCTGGCAATTGGTGGATTGTCGGTTACTAGTGGCAACTACACCGCTACACTTACTTTTGTGAGACGCTGTATATGTGGATTAGCAGTGGGGGGGGGGGGGGGGAGATTTCTCCAGCAGCCCCTCCCAAAGACGGTCTACTATTGGAACGTTACATACACCTGTGTGTCATGCTATTGGTGGAGGTAAAGTTTACCCCGCCCTGTGGCATTATTCAAAGAAGGGGTGATTGTCCCCTGAGCGTATCTCTCTGTGTGCCTGTCTTCAAATAAACAGTTCTTATTCTGGTTCACTCCAAAACTGGTACTGCTTAGTTGTTGGGGTAACTTAGCCGGATCCAATGGTCTCGTGTTCCAGAAGTTGAAGAAGCAGCTTCTTGGCAGAGATACCCCAGTTAGGGTGTCCGGATTCCGTCACAGACACACAGAAAAGGGCCATCACCAAGTACACTAGCAAAAAATGGTGGGGTGGGCGTTCCCAGCAAAGCTTTTGCCACTGTCCAATCAGAAGTCTCGGCATAAAACCCATGGTCTATGAATAAAGTCCTGTGTTCTGTACTGTAAGATTAAGATCAAATTTCTGGTAGTAAAAAAAAAAAAAACTCATTATAGAATTGATGGTTTTGAAATCTTTAATTTAAAAAAAGAACACAAATAAATACACAATCTTTAACAAAAAAAAATGTAAAAATGGATTTCTGTGAAACAAAAACGAATGATAATAAAAGTTTTGCTGACCAAACACAGTTCATGGAGAGGAGAGTCCAGTTCATCTCACATGGCCGTCACAATACGGGAACGAAGATCGGCCAGAAATGGGATCTCAAAGCAATTCATTCACAAAATGGAGAAAGAATTTGGCCCAATAAAAGTGATTTCAGAAGTGCACAAAGTATCTCAGTAGTTTTTTCTGTGTTAATTTGTTGTGATTGAATAAAGATCGGGCAGGAAGCCGGAATTTCCTTGTAAAAACAAATTTCTTTGTAACCCAACAGATCAAATTTCCTCAAATCTACGTGAAATCATGAAGACCCCAAAGATGATCTTTGTTCTATATTAGTGCCGATAACATTATTATTATTTTTTTTTTTTTTTTTTTAACAGTTCACCGTCTTTTTAAGGTGAACAACCTCACCACAATCTACGCCAATTTATTTATAACTTCCTCCCCGAACTTTCCACCCAGAAATCTTCTAACCTCCCCGATATCGATGGATGAGAGCTGGGCCAACACTTTGTGCAAAGAAAATTAAAAATACAGTTTACGCTTTTCAAGAATTTACTTCTCAAACACTTTTACCGATAAAAATCCATTATTTTTTTACCTCTTATTTAAAGACAAGTTCATAGTTTAAAAAAAAACAAAATGAAAATACAGAAACTCAAATATAGCACGATGAATCTAGAAAAAAAATACTTTACAAATGTACAATTTTTCTTCTTTACAATACAAAAAAACTACAACTCGTTGCATATAAATACTACATTTGGTTTGCCATTCTAACATGGCAATAGGAAAAAAAAAAAAATCCCTGAATTATTTGGAGAGACCTGAGACAGCGGCGTACAGCAGAGAGTCATCAGAACTTAATGCAGAAGTCCAACCCATATGGTGAAGCCATTTAATGCTTTGTGAGTAAAATGTATCCAATACGAGAACAAAGTAAAATGCTGGATAAAAGTTTTCGAGCACCAGAGCGTTGTGATTACAAAAAAAAATGAAAAGTTATTCATTCACCAGGAGAAGAACCAGACTAAACCAAAAAACAACCACCAAATTCACCGCCCTAAAAACTAATAACACGAGTGACTTTATAGGAGGACGATATTATGATCAACTCAATATCCACAGTCCATAGTGCCTACAAGATTTATATTATAAAGAAAAAAAATTTGCTACTCACTGTAAAATCTCTTTCTCCAAGTTCATTGAAGGACAATGGCAAGAATCTTGAGTGTAGGGTGCGATTGCTCTAGTCCCTGGCCCCCCAAGATGTTCTAGGGGTTCTACTCCGATCATTTTTTGGTACGGAAGAAGGAAAGGTGGACCGATTTTGGATCTGAAGACTCTCAAAGTTGAGAACCTCAAGATCTGGATGAGAGCCTTCAGGTCCAAAAGAGAGCCTTCAGGTCCAGAAGAGAGCCTTCAGGTCCAAAAGAGAGCCTTCAGGTCCAGAAGAGAGCCTTCAGGTCCAGAAGAGAGCCTTCAGGTCCAGAAGAGAGCCTTCAGGTCCAGAAGAGAGCCTTCAGGTCCAGATGGGACTCGAGATGGAATCTGTCCGGCTCTGTAGTGGCCTCTCTTCATCTGGGGGATTTCTTGGCTTCCATAGACATCAATGATGCATACCTGCATGTCTCCATCTGTGCAAGGCACAAATGCGTTGTGTGCGCTTCATGATAGAGGAGGATTACTACCAATTGATTGCCCTTAATTTTGGTAAACGAAAAAAAGGCCAGACCAGACTGGGACAGCCCAAAAGGGAAGGGTGATGATTTGGTAGTGATGCTCCTCCATCGTGAAGCATAAAAAGCATTAGTGCCTCGCACAGATAGGGATGTGCAGGTACGCATCCTTGATGTCTATGGAGGCCAGGAAATCCCCCAGATGGAGAGAGGCCACCACAGAGCGGACATATTCCATCTTGAATCTCATCTGGACCTATAGGCTCTCATCTGGACCTCAAAACTCTCAAGTTGAGTGTTCTGAGGTCCAGAATCGGTTTAAACCCCTTCCTTCTTTGGTAACATAACATGATTAGAGTAGAAACCCTACAACCTCTTGGGGCTACGGACCGGAACAATCACGCCCTATGCTCAAGATTCTTCCTGGGCTGTGTCTATGGAGGCCAGGAAATCCTCAGATGAAGAGAGGCCACTACGGAGCGAACGGATTCCATCTTGAATTTTTGTACCTTCACAAGAGTTGAGAGCCTTGAGGTCCAGAATTGGTTGAACCTCTTCCTTCTTCGGCACCATAAACAGATTGGAGTAGGAACCCTTGAATCTTATGTGGCCAGGGACCGGAGAAATCGCACCCTACGCTCAGGATTCTCGCCGGCGTGTGACCTTCAATGGACTTGGAAGAATTTCAATTGCAAGTAAAATTTAAATGGAATATCCAGTCAAAGCTTTATTTTTCAGTTATGGAGAGAGCAGGGGAGGGAGCGAGGGAAAATCGCAGGGACAGAGGCAGCAATAAAAACACTGTTGGGGCCTCCCCCTTCCTCTACTCCGGATAAAAAAAAATATATATATTTGTCTCTGTTTAGGTTGGAATTGTTCCCACTTCCTGTCTGACAAAATGGTCACCGTAACAGGAAGTGAGGGGGATTCGCTCTAATAGAGCCCTGGATCGCAGGAAAAAAACCATACGCGGGTTTTATTCCAAAAATAATAAAGCTTTGCCTGGACATTCCGGACAATTCTTCATTTTTCAGTCTATGTAATTCCGAATATTACAGAAAACAGGGGATGTGAACTCTGCTGGCATAGACAGTTTAAGACTATCTTATAAATGACCCCCATTATTGTAACCATTATCCCCCTTATTAATCAGCTGATTACTGGGTTCTGTTTGTGGAGTACAAATAAAAAAAAAGGAAACAGCCAAATTCCAGGCAGATGAAGGTTGACAGACTCCACAGGTAAGTAGTTGGGTGGATAATAAATATATTAATGGCTAGAAGATCCATGGGGAGTTCTGGTAATGGGGCTGTAAACATGTTTTTCTGGGTGAATATTGCTTTTCTCTGCTTATTATCGAGGAGGTGATGGGGGAGGGGGGGCTCATGGATTGGTCAGGAGTGCAAAGTGAAAAGGAATCCCCTCCCCCGTACAGTAGGGGGCGCTGGAACCAAGCAGTACACCACTGAGTGCCAATAAGACAGGGGCCACTGGAGGCACACAGTAATACTTAGTGCCTATGCAGCAGGGACCACTGAGTGCCCTACAGCAGGGGGCGCAAGAATCACACAGTTTTATTGTATGTCCATCCAGCAGGGGGCGCTGTGATCACACTTTCATTGTGTGTCCATCCAGCAGGGGGCGCTGTGATCACACTTTCATTGTGTGTCCCTACAGCAGGGGGCGCAAGAATCACACAGTGCCACTGAAAACTATATTTCTACTTATTACCCCCCTCCCCCAACTGTGAATCCAGTGACCCCCCGGCCCGGCAGTGTCTGGCCTGATGAAGCAATGTTCTCTTATTTTAGGTGGGGCTCAGATTGCAGCTATAAAAAAAAAAAAAAAAGATACAGCCAATCCAATAAGGGCGTCATTTGGAGATTTAACCCCAAAATTCATTCACTTCGGGTGAACAGGCTAAATCACCGATTGGCTTCTTGCACCTTGTGAGGAGATACCCCTCCAGTGCTCCTGGCTCTGCCAAGGATTCTCACTCCTCCTGTTGTAAAATACAACCAGAAAAGGATCCCCGGTAACGGGAGGAAGGAGTTGGAAATGGCAGAGAGGTGTGAGGGGGATTCAAAATTCTAACAACCAACCAAAACTGAAATAAACTCTGGATGGACGAAGTTCTACAAGGAGGCCGATGGCACACACAGGAAATCCTGTCCGCCATTTCCATCTATAAACAAGAAACTGAACCTTGTAGTTGCCCAGTCGGAGGGATAAACCGGGACACTCGCCGTTATTCCCTACACGGTTATCGGCGGAGTCCAACGTGTGACCAGAAACATTCCGAGTACCACACAAGACATAGAATCCATCCCCACCCAATGAGACTCGGCATGGTTCATAGTGGAGGCCTATCGGCCGTATATCACAGTATCTGTACATTATTGCTTCTGTCAGAGGACGATGTGCAGTAACCAGCTTCCATCGGGGCTTATTTACGTCTACCCACCAATAAACCCCCCCCGCGCTTGGGTTTGTTCGAAGTCCTTCCAATTTACAACTTTGACGCAAAAAGTGTGAATAAAGTGGAGAGAAGTACGAATCAGTAAAAAGTGAAAAGAGAAAACTAATAAGCTGTGCAGAGAAAAAAAAAAAAGGACCAAAATGATTCCACCACTCCCAGCCCGCCAATCGATGAGGCCGGTCAGTGACCATGACAACCGGTCCTGGTTCCAGGGCTTTGTCTAAAGACGATCTTTTTCTAAGGAGGACTAAGTGGACCAACCACAGATTCTGATCTTTAATAGTCTAGGCTGTAAGAGGGTGGTCATGCCCTTACCACTCTTCCAAATCCCCCCCGTCACCCACACGCCCACCAATCTGCCAAACACTCAAACCACCCCCCACACTTAACACTCTGCCAGATACACTACCCCTACAAATACCCAACTCACCCCCCCTTCACCAATCTGCCAAATGCCCAACCCAACCCATATCTCAACACCCTGCCAGATACCTGCTTTTACTACTCTTCCAGATACCCAACTCAACTCCCCTCCCTTCACCAAATCAGCCAAATGCCCAACCCCAAACTACGCCCACTCTCTCAACACTCTGCTGGATACGTGCTCTTACCACTCTTCCAGATTACCCAACTCACCCCCCCCCCCCCCTTCATTCACCAATCTGCCAAATGCACAACCCCAAACAATCCCCCCTTCTCAACACTCTGCCAGATACCAGTTCTTACCACTTTTCCAGATATCCAACCTGAGTGTCAGTGCTGGAATTGGTTGTAGGACTTGTAATTTATAGGAAACTTGCAGAGACTTAGGAGGCACAAGAATCAGCTTCCAACATGTGAACAGCAACAAGAGAAGATGCAGCAATGTCTGAGAGCCCTTAAAAAAAAATACCAAATCCGTAAATCTGGGTCCAATGGCAAAAAAACAAGCCATACACTCAGCAGATTTCAGCAAATTCCAATCAAATTATGGTTCACGGCAACTGACCACCAAAAACATTTTTCAGCGGCATTGGAAAAAGAAATGTTGGTAAGTTACTTTGATCCGTTTGATAATTTTAGCAACTGGAAACCCAAATTGCATGAAAAATGCTGGGCATGGCTAGTGGCAGGAAGGGAAATATGGGCAAAGTGTTCAATCGTAACAGAAGTCTATGTACATGTAAACATCAGAAAAATCTCTTCTTTATTTATCTGTGCTAAAAGTTGGGTTGGTTTTAAAAACACAGAACAACGGAGAATTTGCAGGTCTTATTGAAGTTCATTTTGCTGGAATGCCAACGCACTTCAAAGGAATGTAACACGAGCGTGGGCTGCTCTATATGGAGGGCAGCAAAGTCATATAAAAGCATTGTTTATATGGAAGAAAAGACGGCAGCGAAGTGACCAAAGGTGCACAGGAGGCTCGTGGTTGGAAATGCTTCAGGAAGCCCTTTCAAGTCAAACAATCAATAAAAGATTGTTAATAAGCACCATATGTTGGAGAAAAGCCTCTAGTACTGGAGGCACCGAGCCTTCTCCTGGCAGATGTACTTCAACATCTATTGAGCAGCAGGAAAAGACAATTCAATCCAAGCAACGTATTGCAAGAGAATTGCTATGTGCAAACACAGACTTGTTGGGGGACCTTCCAAGGGTCACACAAGAACAAGGCTCCAATTAACTCTGGCCTGTCTGGAACGTTCTGACAATCCCACATTAGTGAGCCATCAAAAAACAAAGGTCTGTCCGGGAACTATGTGAGGGTTTCCACAAGGATGGGCCACCAACTAACTCTGGCCTGTCTGGAAACCTTCTGAAAGTCCCATAAGACTGAGCTGTCAATAAACTTTAGCCTGTACAAGAACCTTCTGAAACCCCAGAAGAATGACGCACCAACCTGTCTGGGAATCTTCTGAAAGTCCCACAAGACTAAGCCACCAATAAACTAAGGACTGTCCTGGAACTATCTGAGGCTTTCCACAAGACTGGCTCACCAACTAACTGACTTGTCTGGGAGCCTTGGGAGCCTTCTGAAAGTCCAATAAGACCGAGCCTCCAAGAAACTCCAGCCTTTCTTTCTGGGGGTCCCACGAGAGTTAGCTGCCAATAAACTAAGGCCTGTCCTGGAACTATCAAAGGGTTTCATACAAGAGTAGCTCACCAATTAGCTCTGGCCTGTCCAGGAACCTTTTGAAAGTTCCATAAGACTGAGCCCTCCAATAACCTTTAGCCTGTCCAGAAACTTTCTGAAGGTCCCACAAGAGTGGCTCCCCATTTAGCTCTGGCATGTCCGGGAACCTTCTGAAAGACCTATAAATCTGAGCCTACAATAAACCTCAGCCTGTCCAGGAACTTTAAGGGTCCCACAAGAGTGAGCCACCAATAACTCTGGTCTGTCTGAATACCTTCTGAAAGTCCTCCAAGAGTGAGCCACCAAAAAACTATGGCCTGTCGAAGAACCTTCTGAAGGTCCCCACAAAAGCAAGACGCCGACAATCGCCAGACTAACTAGGAATTTTCCCAAGGGTCCCTACAAGACTGACCTGCCAATAAATCTCAGCTTGCCAGGAACTTTGTGAGGGCTCCCCAAGAGTGTGGCAACATTAACTCCAGCCTGTCCAGGAACTTTCTGAAAGTGCCACAAGAGCACCAATAAAGCCTCCAATAAACTCCAACCTGTCTGGGAATCTTCCGAAGACCTTACAACAGTGAGACACGAATAAACTAAGGTCTGTTCTGGAACTAACTGGGGGTTCCCACAAGAGTGGCTCACCAACTCTGCCCTGTCTGGGAACCTTCTGAAAGTCCCATAAGACTGAGCCTCCTATAAACTCCAGCCTGTCCGGGAACTTTCTGAGGGTCCCACAGGAGCAAGCCGCCAAAAAAACTTCAACCTGTCTGGAAACTGAGGGTCCAAAAAAAGAGCAAGCCATCAATAAACTCCGGCCTGTCCCAAAAGAGCAGGCCGCCAATAAACTCCTGCGTACATATTTACAGAGGATCGACCAATTATACTCCGAACCCGGAGAGACGAGTTACAAAGCTGCATCATCTGTACATATAGAATCTATTAAAGCCTCTGAGAAGAGCACCAGGCTTTTTTTGTTCTATGAATATCCCTGCTAAGAGGACAATATACAGAACTGGTAAATAAAATTAAAAAAAAAAAGTACAATAAATAATGATGTGACTAAACAAATCTCACACTACGTCCTTCACAAGCATCTCCAGAGTGCAAACACAGAGGTAAACCCAGTGCAGTGCATTGCATGTGATCCTAATATAGAAGGTACAAAGCCACCGACATGCCAGATAAAGGCGTATCATTTAGACCCCTTTTACACTGAGGCGCTATAGAGCTAAAAATAGCGCCTGCAAAGCGTCCCTCCCGTCACTCTGAGTGCTTTCACGCTGGAGCGCTGCGCTGGCAGGACGCTCAAAAAAGTCCTGGAAGCAGCTTCTTTGAGGTGCTGTAGGAGGGGTGTATACACCGCCCCTAAAGTGCCCCTGCCCATTGAAATCAATGGGCAGCACCACGCCGAATCGCCGCCAAAGTGCCACTGCAGCAGTGCTTTGCAGCAAACCCTTTTTCGGCAGCTAGCAAGGGTTAAAAGTGCCCCAATAGCGGCCGAAAAGTGCAGCTAAAATGACGGTAAAGCAACTCTGAAAATAGCGGCGCTTTACCGCCGATGCCCGGGCTGGCTCGGGTAAGAGTGCCCTTATTGTGAAGTCAGGCCAACATTTCAGGGCCTCGAGGGTCACTTCCTCAGGGTGTCACTATGTTGTCTTGAGGACATGACCCTGTTGCCCTTCTTTTGGTCTTTAGAATGAATGCCAGTGACTTTGTATCTTCTCCTCTGGTTCTGCCATGGCACCATCCCGCTGGAGAGCACCCAATAACCGAAGGACCAAGTAACTGTCAGGAGTGCAGCTTCATCTATGGACCCGGATATCGGACATGCTTCCGGCAGAAAGGGCGCACACGCAGAACGTTCAGGAACATGCTCACCGCCCCGTGTCCACCAACACTTCCGAGGTAGTTAGAGGCCGCAACTTAAAATGGCTGTGAACTGGATTGGCAGATTCTGTTCGAGTATGAGGAACGCTCGGGGGAGGCGGAACGATTAACAAAAGGCACAAATACTATTACTGCTAAAGACGACAGGAGAGAGAGACATGAATGGAATCCCACAGCTGCCATAACACCACGCGGAACAAAGCAGCGGGAAAAAGTAACATTTGGCATCCGAGGTTCGGCGTCACGGAGATCCCCCAAGATTTAGAAAGTGTAAACACATTTTACAGCTGCCATCAGGGTTGGTATCTTGTGCAAAAAAATATCATTCTCTGTACTCGAAGCGTCACAAAACCGTATAAAATCTCTATAAAAAGGTGCTTAACTCTATATTACACACACAAAAGCTATCACCATTAAAAAAAAAGGTGTCCATATCACTGGTATGGAAAGCGGCACCTTATACCATAGTGTTGTGGCTGCGGAGTCCGGGGACCCCCTATAAATAAGGCTTCCCCCTCAAAAATGCAACTGGATAATACTTTAAGCGATTGCATCGAAAAAAAAAATTAAAAAGGAAAAAGAAGCACCACCGTAAAGAGCAGAAATGTCCTAAGAAGGTCCACCGAGGAATTTGTTCCGGTGAAATCCCTGCAGCTGATAGACCCTTTAAATAATTAATGGCGGCACGTGGCGTCACCCGTTCCATCCCATCAGATGGCTGACTCTGGCCTTCTCTGTCATCTTCCGCACGCGCCCCGACCTGGACGTACCGAGGTTCAACGGATCATCGAACTGCAGCAGAACCTCGTGGTCAATGTCGGAGTCATCGTCGTTGTACAGCACAGTCCTCCGGCCTTGGTTCCTGGTGTTTATACGGCGCTTTTTTCTTTCCCGCTCTACAAAATCGCTTTCTCCGCCGTCGTCTGCCTCGTCCTCGTCACCAGTGTCCTCGTCGGACATCTTTACCGCTGGGCTCTGCGGGGTTTTGCTCATGCCTCGTCCCCGGCCTCTGCCTCGTCCTTTCTTGGCCTCTACCCCTCGTAAACTGTAACCTTTAGCCCGGCCCCTACCCCGCCCCCTTCCACGTCCTCGCCCTTTCCTTTTGGGACTCTTGTCGCCGGTGGTGTCTGGAAGTTTGCGCTTAAGTTTTGTACGCGCCACTTTGGTGTAATCATGATCGCCGTCTACGTAGTCCTGGTCAGATTTAGTGGAGGACTCGGAGTCAGAACTGCAGTCAGACTCACTCTTAGAACTTGAGCTGGACTCCGAGTCTCCTACTGAAGGGGGGTGGGGGGGTGTGTTTGCATCTTTGTCCTTCTCAGCTTTATCATCATCATCCTCATCCTCCTCCTGCATCTTCTCTTGTGGTTCTGCCACGGTTTCATCATCTGAGGAACTCAGGACTCTTCTTCTGGCTTTTGGGGTGTCTCCTCCATTCCCGTTCACAAGAGGACCATTGGTGTGTTCCACTGCGAGACAAAGAAATTCTCGGGTTAAATCCAGAAGACAAAACAGAACTTCATACAAATACCAGAAATGTGAGAGGGAAGGGGATCAATTCATGCAATCCGAAATCTTTTACCTGTATAAGGAGGGCTCTGCGTCACACTCCCACCCCCTTTGGATCATCTTAGGAACATAGTTGGTAAGGGTGAAAAAAAAACCCAGTCCATCCAGTTAAATCTGTGAGTGTTTATATCACTACCAGTTTCCATATCCCTGTACATTGTGTTCACTCCCTGCTGACACCACCAACTGTGGAAGGGAGTTCTACATCCTTACCGCTCTAACATTTAAGAGTCCCTTACGTAGTTTATGATTGAACCACCTCTCGTACAAATTCATTGAGTGGCCATGTGTCTTCTTCTTTTGTAGTTGTTCCTTATAACTGAGGTCCTTCAGTCCCCTTATCACCACTAACGATGCCCCCTCGTTAATTATCTCCTCCCTATAGACCCAACCAAGAACCTATCATCCCTGTAGACCCAAGTGCCTTTCCTCTCCACAAGCCCAATTGAATACCTCCTATCCTCAAAGTCCAACTAAGAACCTCCCCACAGGCCAAAGCAAGCATCTCCTCTGCTCAAAGGCCCAGATAAGTACTTCCCTTCTTCACAGGCCAAATGAAGTACCTTCCCCCACCTTAGGCCCAACTAAGTACTTCCCCTTTCTGTAGGCCCAACTAAGTACTTCCCCTTTCTGTAGGCCCAACTAAGTACTTCCCTTTTCACAAGCCCAACTGGTTACCTGACCTCCTTAAAAAGGTCAAACTAAAAACCTCCCTTCAACATGGACGCAACCAAGTACCTCTCCTCCTCACAGGCCCAGATAAGTACCCCCTCAAATCTTAGAACCGCCCTTTTCCATGGGCTCTCCTCCTCAAAAGGTCCAACTAAGAACTTCCTGGCCCCATAGGCCCAATTAAGTACTTTTTTTTCTAACATGCCCAACTTTGAACACTCCACCTTCAAAAGGTCAAACTAAGCCCCCCTTCCAGACATAAACCTAAGTACCTCCCCTCGTCCACAGGCCCAAATAAGTAACCCCCACCCAAAAAAGGTTTATTTAAGAATCTCCCCTCCCCATGGGATCTACAAAGTTCCACCCCTCCTCAAAAGTCCAGCTAAGAACCTCCTGTCCCCATAGGCCCAGCTAAGTACCTCTCCTCCTCACATGCCCAAGTCCATACCTCTTCTCTTCAAAGGTTCAAGTAGGCACCTCCCCATAGGCTCTACTAGGTTCCTCCCTTCCTCAAAGGTCCAACTAAGAACCTCCTGTCCCTCAAAGGCCTTGCCTAAATAGCTCTCCATCTCACATGCCCAGGTAAGTATCCCTCCTTCTCAAAGGTCCAACTAAGTACCTCCCCCGTACTCAAAGGTCCAACTAAGTACCTCCCCCGTACTCAAAGGTCCCCAGTAAGTACATTCCCTCCCAATAGGATCAAGTAAGTACCCCCCCCCCGCCTTATCACAGGTCCAACTAAGTACCCCATCTCCCCTTAAAGGTCCAACCAAGTACTCCTACTCCCTGAAGGCCTTCCCCTCCATGCAGGCCCCCAAAAGGTACCTCCCATTCTAATAAGCCCAACTAATAAGTACCTCATCTCTACATTGTCCAAACTAAGTACCTCCCTTTTTCACAGGTTCCACTTAATAAACCCCTCCCCCAATCCCCTTTTCAAATGTCCAGCTATGTACGCTCCTTCCCTTATGGTCTTCCCTCCACACAGGCCCAAAAAAGAAACTCCCTTCAAAAAATTCCCAACTAAGTACCTCACCTCCTCAAAGGTCCATTTAAGTCATCTCTCCTCCCCACAGCTCTAAGTACCTTCACTCTCCGTACCTGCCTCCCTATAAGCCAAACTATGTCCCCTTCTCACAGGTCCAACCAAGTACTCCGCCTCTCAGAAAGCCTTCCCTTACCCCACAGGCAGAACCATTTACCTTCCCTCCCCACCAGCCCAATTAACTATATCCCCTCTACAAAGGTTCAATTAAGAACCATTTCTCCACAAAGACCCGACCAAGTACCTCTTCTCTCCACATGCCCAACACCCCACCTTTCCATCAGCCCAAATAAGTACCCCCCCCCCGTAGGCCCAACCCAGGCCTCTTCCTCTCTACATGCCCAACTAAGGACCTCCCCTCCTCACAGGTCCAACGAAGAACCTTCTCCTCCTTTCTCTCTTTACAGGCCCAACCAATGATCCCCTTTCCATAGACCCAGCTATGTACCACCACTTCCCCCCATCAGCTAAGAGAGAAGCCACTCCCTCTGCAAGCCTGATTTAATCTCTCAGCTTGTATGTAATGGGTCATGGGAAATGAGGTTTCTCTTTAAGGAGGCAGCTGTTTCCTATGTGATAGAATTAGCAGGAGAGGGGTTTCTGGTTGTTACCCTTGGCGGGGGAGGCTCTGCTCTTCGTGCTGCTCGTTGGCTCCGGCTCCGAGTCGATCTTGTTTTGTTCGTTGGATCCGGAAGGTGACGGCTGCTTCTCCGTTTCCTCGCCAGCAGAGAGGTTGTCGGGTTCAGCGGGAGAATCGGACACTAAAAGGAGATGAAGGTAAAGGAGGTTGTTGTGAAGAGGCTGACAAGCTGCACAATGCTCACCCATACATGCAGAGAATTTCAATCTGATGTCTCTAAACGTCCGGAAATCCCAACAACCACCTTCTATTAATTACTTCTAAAAATCCCGCAGACTTTGGAATCTCGGGGGCTGGCCGATCTCATTAGACTGAACCTACGTAACCTGGAGTCCGTACTGACCGCTCCCCGTACTTACTGTCCGAGGAGGAGGAGGAGGGGGAGGAAGAGGAGGAGCTCCCGGAGAGACGAAGGGCGGAGTTCACATTCACTTTCTGGGGCGTTCTCCTGGGCTTTGGCTTTGGACTAGAAAAAAAAGAAATTCATTAGTTGTGGCAGAAAACAGAACGACCAATCCGAGAGCAAACAAAGGAAGGAGGAGGAGCCTGTCTACGGGGGTGGCTGCAAAACGCTTAGAGGGCGAATCCCTGCCAAACACCCCCAGCTCATCAAAGGGGGGAGACAACAGCTACAATCCCAATCATTGGTTGGGAAGTGTCAGACACCAAAATTATTAAACCCTTAAACCCCGATCCGGTTCCTGCTGGATCAGGTGATGGTCGTCTCACATCTATAGATACCTTTATACCATGGGGGGGGGGGGTCTCCAAACTTCTCCCTACAAGGGACACACTATCAAACAAAAAATATGGGGACTGATAAAATAATATGAAATAATTTCACATCATAAGACCCCACCCCCATCACATCAGAAGCTTCCCCATCACTTCACAATCCCCCTTACACATGAGAGCGCCCCCCTACAGTCAGTGCACCAATACCGAGTCTGAGGATATGCCACTGCCCCTAGCTGTGGGCTGGATGTGGCCCTGGGGCTGTAGTTTGGAGACCCCAGCTTTAAAACCCCCACAATCTGTGTGCAAAGGTTTCCCGGCGCCTCACCTCAGCTCTCGACTGCTGGACCTGGACCTGGACCTAGACCTGGAGCTGCTGCTGCTGCTGTGGATCCTCTTCCGGTAGCGCTGCCTCTTACGTTGCTGTAGCTGCATAGCCAGCCGGTAGTCATAGAGGATGTCTTTGATGTAGGCATCGCACAGAGCCGATAATCGCAGCGTCATGCTGTAGATCTGAGGACACAACATGAAGGAAGAAATTCCGATCAAACTGAAGGGACAACATCACAGAAGTGTCCGGCGGGAAGCTTTAGGAGAATGATATGGAGGGGAAGCAGTTTAACCTGAACGGGACGAGGTTTAGTTTTCTGTTGTTTTAGACAAGCTGTTAGATTTCAGAAGGCTTTTAGCAAGCTTCAAGCAGTGATAAATCCTGGAGGCCAACAACCATGGAAGGTACCAGGCTGGAGGCCAACAATGAGCGTTACATCTCCCGTACTTCCTGTGGTGTCGCCCCGCTTACCCTGGACTTCTTGTTAGGAGTGTAAGCCTTGGAGTTATTGAAGATCAGCCGGACATCTCGGGAGAATTCCAGGGGGTCGCTGTAGTTGCCGTCCTCCAGTGTGGCCTTCACAGTGCTGAAGTCCATGGGGGTCTCTATGATGTCCTGGTAATCCTGCAGATGAACACAGGAGAGAACTTAGAGAAACGTAAGCAGATTCCACTACACATTGCACAACATGTAACTGAATAAGTCAAGAGCTTGCTAAAACACAGAGCTCCTTCCAAAGTGGAACATTCCAAGCGCTCCCAAAGAAACCTAATGTATCCAGGGTCCCTGAGGAAGACTATTTTGTCCAAAAGCCCCTAAGAAGTCTAATGTCTCCAGCACTCCCCAGGAAGCCTAATGTGTCCAGCGATCCCCAGGAAGTCGAATGTGTCCAGAGCCCCTGAGGAAGTCTAATGTATCCCAGCGCTTCCCAGGAAGTCTAATGTGTCCAGCGCTCCCCAGGAAATCTAATGTGTCCAGCGATCCCCAGGAAGTCGAATGTGTCCAGAGCCCCTGAGGAAGTCTAATGTATCCCAGCGCTTCCCAGGAAGTCTAATGTGTCCAGCGCTCCCCAGGAAATCTAATGTGTCCAGCGATCCCCAGGAAGCCTAATGTGTCCAGCACTCCCCAGGAAATCTAATGTGTCCAGCGCTCCCCAGGAAGTCTAATGTGTCCAGCGCTCCCAGGAAGTCTAATGTGTCCAGAGCCCCTGAGGAAGTCTAATGTATCCCAGCGCTTCCCAGGAAGTCTAATGTGTCCAGCGCTCCCCAGGAAATCTAATGTGTCCAGCGATCCCCAGGAAGTCGAATGTGTCCAGAGCCCCTGAGGAAGTCTAATGTATCCCAGCGCTTCCCAGGAAATCTAATGTGTCCAGCGATCCCCAGGAAGCCTAATGTGTCCAGCACTCCCCAGGAAATCTAATGTGTCCAGCGCTCCCCAGGAAGTCTAATGTGTCCAGCGCTCCCCAGGAAGTCTAATGTGTCCAGAGCCCCTGAGGAAGTCTAATGTATCCCAGCGCTTCCCAGGAAGTCTAATGTGTCCAGCGCTCCCCAGGAAATCTAATGTGTCCAGCGCTCCCCAGGAAGTCTAATGTGTCCAGCGCTCCCCAGGAAGTCTAATGTGTCCAGCGCTCCCCAGGAAATCTAATGTGTCCAGCGCTCCCCAGGAAATCTAATGTGTCCAGCGCTCCCCAGGAAATCTAATGTGTCCAGCGCTCCCCAGGAAATCTAATGTGTCCAGCGCTCCCCAGGAAGTCTAATGTGTCCAGCGCTCCCCAGGAAGTCAAATGTGTCCAGCGCTCCCCAGGAAGTCAAATGTGTCCAGAGCTCCTGAGGAAGTCCAATGTGCCTAGCGCTCCCCAGGAAGCCTAATGTGCCCAGCGCTCCCAAGGAAGCCTAATGTGCCCAGATCCCCTAAGGAAGCCTAATCTATCCAGCGCTCCCCAAGATGTCTGTGTCCAGAGCCCCTGAGGAAGTCTAATGTGCCCAGCGCTCCCCAGGAAGTGTAACGTACCCATTGCTCCTCAGGAAGTGTAACGTACTCAGCACGCCCCAGGAAGTCTAATGTGCCCAACGCTACCCAGGAGGTCTAATGTGTCCAGTGCTCCCCTGGAAGTCTAATGTGCCCAGCGCTCCCCCGGAAACCTAATGTGCCCAGCGCTCCCCCGGAAACCTAATGTGCCCAGAGCTCCCCTGGAAGTCTAATGTGTCCAGTGCTCCCCTGGAAGTCTAATGTGCCCAGCGCTCCCCAGGAAGCCTAATGTTCCCAGCGCTCCCCAGGAAATCTAATGTGCCCAGTGCTCCCCAGGAAGTCTATTGTGTCCAGAGCCCCTGAGGAAGCCTAATGTACCCAGCGCTCCTGAGGAATCAGTTCCCACCTTGTGATTAGGGAGGGGGCACTTTGGCTTTTTCAGATTGGGGGGCTAGAAGGTACCAGATAAAGTTGGGTGTTGTACTTCAGTAGGCAGCTCCACCCAAGACAGGGACGAACACAAGGGGGAACCAGCCAAGTGCATCATTAATGGCTTCATTACCATTCAAAAGCACAATGCTATTTCTGTAAGTTTGCTCCACTTAGCTGGCGCCCCCTTGTGTTCCTTTTTTATTTGCTACTATTGACATTTTTGGGCACTTCTTTGTGGCAGCTCATCTTATTCTCCAGCTATTACCCCATTCACTTCACATCCCCATCCTTCCGTGTTCTGACCCGTTAGACGTCTCTCTGTACCCTAAATATACCCGGAATTACGCCCTCTGCAGGCCCCCCCACCATGACCGCACTCACTGGGTAGGACACTCGATTGACGGGTTGTCGGAAGGGCTCGGAGTCCTCACGCTCGTAGATCAGATCCAGAAGCTCCTTACATTTGTCCTTCCACGAGTCGGGATTAGAGCGCAGGAGATCCCGCTTGGTGCGGCGCGTCACCTAAGAGAGAATACATATTATTTTATTGTCTGTCCCCTCCCCCTCTTTATTAGAAGCTCAGCGGGAGCTTATAGAGAGACGCGGAGGTACAATCTTCGATCGATGAGACAGCGCACTGTCAAGGTACGTTGTCATGGCGCTAACACCCCCCCTCCCCCTTGTGCCTCTACAGGGCGCTGGCTACAGAAAAGAGAGGCCGGCTGCAGGAGACCTGAGAGGGTCCATTGCTAAAGAAGATCTGCCCCGCCCTATTGAACCCGCTATTACCCACAATCCTCTTTTATGGTTGCTGTGTCCTCAATCCCCCCCCCTTCAGTCTTTCACAGCTATACCGGCTGCTCTCATGGCTTCCTCTGATTTCACTGCACACTGTGAGCTTCTCACCATGTGCATTAGAAGCTGCAGCAAGTCAGAGGATGCCCCGCCTCAATTCCCGGCTGGAGTACGCCCCGCCTCATTCCCCCGGCTGGAGGACGCCCCGCCTCATTCCCCCGGCTGGAGGACGCCCCGCCTCATTCCCCCGGCTGGAGGACGCCCCGCCTCATTCCCCCGGCTGGAGGACGCCCCGCCTCATTCCCCCGGCTGGAGGACGCCCCGCCTCATTCCCCCGGCTGGAGGACGCCCCGCCTCATTCCCCCGGCTGGAGGACGCCCCGCCTCATTCCCCCGGCTGGAGGACGCCCCGCCTCATTCCCCCGGCTGGAGGACGCCCCGCCTCATTCCCCCGGCTGGAGGACGCCCCGCCTCATTCCCCCGGCTGGAGGACGCCCGCCTCATTTCCCCGGATGGAGGACGCCTCGCCTCATTTCCCCGGATGGAGGACGCCCGCCTCATTCCCCCGGCTGGAGGACGCCCCGCCTCATTCCCCCGGCTGGAGGACGCCCCGCCTCATTCCCCCGGCTGGAGGACTCCCCGCCTCATTTCCCCGGATGGAGGACGCCCGCCTCATTCCCCCGGCTGGAGGACGCCCCGCCTCATTCCCCCGGCTGGAGGACGCCCGCCTCATTCCCCCGGCTGGAGGACGCCCCGCCTCATTCCCCCGGCTGGAGGACTCCCCGCCTCATTTCCCCGGATGGAGGACGCCCGCCTCATTTCCCCGGATGGAGGACGCCCGCCTCATTTCCCCGGATGGAGGACGCCTCGCCTCATTTCCCCGGATGGAGGACGCCCGCCTCATTTCCCCGGATGGAGGACGCCCGCCTCATTTCCCCGGATGGAGGACGCCTCGCCTCATTTCCCCGGATGGAGGACGCCCGCCTCATTTCCCCGGATGGAGGACGCCTCGCCTCATTTCCCCGGATGGAGGACGCCTCGCCTCATTTTCCCGGATGGAGGACGCCCGCCTCATTTCCCCGGATGGAGGACGCCCGCCTCATTCCCCCGGCTGGAGGACGCCCGCCTCATTCCCCCGGCTGGAGGACGCCCCGCCTCATTCCCCCGGCTGGAGGACTCCCCGCCTCATTTCCCCGGCTGGAGGACGCCCGCCTCATTTCCCCGGATGGAGGACGCCCGCCTCATTTCCCCGGATGGAGGACGCCTCGCCTCATTTCCCCGGATGGAGGACGCCCGCCTCATTTCCCCGGATGGAGGACGCCCGCCTCATTTCCCCGGATGGAGGACGCCTCGCCTCATTTCCCCGGATGGAGGACGCCTCGCCTCATTTTCCCGGATGGAGGACGCCCGCCTCATTTCCCCGGATGGAGGACGCCCCGCATCATCTAGCCCAGGGGTAAGCAATTTTGACACTCCAGCCATACTTAAGCTACAAATCCCATAACCCCCCTTCTCTTTGGAGTCTGCAGACATAAGCTATGCGATGTGCTGATCAGTTGCTTGACATCACCCTATTAGACTAATCAGCAGATTGCACACCTAAGACTGCACCACCCACAAACAAACAGGGAGGAGCATGGACGTCTACAGGGAGGAGCATGGACGTCTACAGGGAGGAGCATGGACGTCTACAGGGAGGAGCATGGACGTCTACAGGGAGGAGCATGGACGTCTACAGGGAGGAGCATGGACGTCTACAGGGAGGAGCATGGACGTCTACAGGGAGGAGCATGGACGTCTACAGGGAGGAGCATGGACGTCTACAGGGAGGAGCATAGACGTCTACAGGGAGGAGCATAGACGTCTACAGGGATGCCAGGGATGTGTTTTTTCATATAATGCAGAGGAAGGAGGAAGAACGGGGAACTCCACACTTTATATCTGCATGAGGGGTGAAAACTCCCCATCACAGCATGACCATAGCAGGGGGGAGAGTGATAGTAGCAGTGGGGGGGTGATTATAGGGGGGGTGGGCGATTATAGCGGGGGGGGTATAAGATTATAGTAGGGGGGTGGGCGATTATAGTAGGGGGCGGGTGATTATAGCAGGGGGATGAGCGATTATAGCGGGGGGGTGATTATAGTAGGGGGGGGTGATTATAGTAGGGGGGGTGATTATAGTAGGGGGGGTGATTATAGTAGGGGGGGTGATTATAGCGGGGGGGTGATTATAGTAGGGGGGGTGAGTGATTATGGGGAGTGGGGGGTGATTATAGCGGGGGGGGGGAAAGATTATAGTAGGAGGGTGGGCGATTATAGCGGGGGGGTTGATTATAGCCGGGGCATGGATGAGTATAGCAGGGGGGTGATTATAGCAGGGTGGGGGAGGGTGGTGAGTGGGTATAGCGGGGGGTGGTAATTATAGTAGGGGGGTGGGTGATTATAGCGGAGGGGATTGATTATAGCCGGGGGGGTGAGTATAGGGGGGTGGTCATGATTATAGCTGGGGGGTGATTATAGCGGGGTGGGGGAGGGTGGTGATTTTAGCGGGGGGGTGGCGATTATAGCGGGGGGGGAGGTTTGGTGATTATAGCGGGGGGGGTTGGTGATTATAGCGGGGGGGGTTGGTGATTATAGCGGGGGGGTGGTGATTATAGGGGGGAGGGGGGGTGGTGATTATAGGGGGGAGGGGGGGTGGTGATTATAGGGGGGGGTGGTGGTGATTATAGGGGGAGGTGGTGATTATAGCGGGGGGGGGGATTTGGTGATTTTAGCGGGGGGGTTGGTGATTATAGCGGGGGGGGTTGGTGATTATAGGATTATAGCGGGGGGGGTTGGTGATTATATCGGGGGGGGGTTGGTGATTATAGCGGGGGGGGTTGGTGATTTTAGCGGGGGGGAGGGTTGGGTTTGGTGATTATAGGGGGGAGGGGGGTGGTGATTATAGGATTATAGCGGGGGGGGGGGGTTGGTGATTATAGCGGGGGGGGGTTGGTGATTATAGCGGGGGGGGTTGGTGATTATAGGATTATAGCAGGGGGGGCGGTGATTATAGCGGGGGGGAGGTTTGGTGATTATAGTGGGGGGGGTGGTGATTATAGCGGGGGGGGTTGGTGATTATAGCGGGGGGGTTGGTGATTATAGCGGGGGGGTGGTGATTATAGCGGGGGGGGTTGGTGATTATAGCGGGGGGGGTTGGTGATTATAGCGGGGGGGAGGTTGGTGATTATAGCGGGGGGGTGGTGATTATAGCGGGGGGGTGGTGATTATAGCGGGGGGGGTGATTATAGGATTATAGCGGGGGGGGGTTGGTGATTATAGCGGGGGGGTGGTGATTATAGCGGGGGGGGGTTGGTGATTATAGCGGGGGGGGTTGGTGATTATAGCGGGGGGGGGTTGGTGATTATAGCGGGGGGGTGATTATAGCGGGGGGGGTGGTGATTATAGCGGGGGGGTGGTGATTATAGCGGGGGGGGTTGGTGATTATAGCGGGGGGGTGATTATAGCGGGGGGGGGGGGTTGGTGATTATAGCGGGGGGGTTGGTGATTATAGCGGGGGGGGTTGGTGATTATAGCGGGGGGGTGATTATAGCGGGGGGGGTGGTGATTATAGCGGGGGGGTGGTGATTATAGCGGGGGGGTGGTGATTATAGCGGGGGGGGTGGTGATTATAGCGGGGGGTGGTGATTATAGCGGGGGGGTGGTGATTATAGCGGGGGGGGTGGTGATTATAGCGGGGGGTGGTGATTATAGCGGGGGGGGTGGTGATTATAGCGGGGGGGTGGTGATTATAGCGGGGGGGGTGATTATAGCGGGGGGGTGGTGATTATAGCGGGGGGGGAGGGTGGTGATTATAGCGGGGGTGGTGATTATAGCGGGGGGGGGTGATTATAGCGGGGGGGTGGTGATTATAGCGGGGGGGTGGTGATTATAGCGGGGGGGTGGTGATTATAGCGGGGGGGGGTGGTGATTATAGCGGGGGGGGTGGTGATTATAGCGGGGGGGTGGTGATTATAGCGGGGGTGGTGATTATAGCGGGGGGGGGGTGGTGATTATAGCGGGGGGGGGTGATTATAGCGGGGGGTTGGTGATTATAGCGGGGGGGTGGTGATTATAGCGGGGGGGTAGTGATTATAGCGGGGGGGGGGTGGTGATTATAGCGGGGGGGTGGTGATTATAGCGGGGGGGGGTTGGTGATTATAGCGGGGGGGGTTGGTGATTATAGCGGGGGGGGTTGGTGATTATAGCGGGGGGGTGATTATAGCGGGGGGGGTGGTGATTATAGCGGGGGGGTGGTGATTATAGCGGGGGGGGGGGTTGGTGATTATAGCGGGGGGGTGATTATAGCGGGGGGGTGGTGATTATAGCGGGGGGGTGGTGATTATAGCGGGGGGGGTTGGTGATTATAGCGGGGGGGTGATTATAGCGGGGGGGGGGGGGTGGTGATTATAGCGGGGGGGGGGTTGGTGATTATAGCGGGGGGGGTTGGTGATTATAGCGGGGGGGTGATTATAGCGGGGGGGTGGTGATTATAGCGGGGGGGTGGTGATTATAGCGGGGGGGGTGGTGATTATAGCGGGGGGGTGGTGATTATAGCGGGGGGGGTGATTATAGCGGGGGGGGGTGGTGATTATAGCGGGGGGGGGGAGGGTGGTGATTATAGCGGGGGTGGTGATTATAGCGGGGGGGGGTGATTATAGCGGGGGGGGTGGTGATTATAGCGGGGGGGGTGGTGATTATAGCGGGGGGGGGGTGGTGATTATAGCGGGGGGTGGTGATTATAGCGGGGGTGGTGATTATAGCGGGGGGTGGTGATTATAGCGGGGGTTGGTGATTATAGCGGGGGTGGTGATTATAGCGGGGGGGGGGGGTGGTGATTATAGCGGGGGGGTGGTGATTATAGCGGGGGTGGTGATTATAGCGGGGGGGGGGTGGTGATTATAGCGGGGGGTTGGTGATTATAGCGGGGGGTTGGTGATTATAGCGGGGGGGTGGTGATTATAGCGGGGGGGTAGTGATTATAGCGGGGGGGGGGTGGTGATTATAGCGGGGGGGGGGTGGTGATTATAGCGGGGGGGTGGTGATTATAGCGGGGGGGGTTGGTGATTATAGCGGGGGGGGTGGTGATTATAGCGGGGGGGGTGGTGATTATAGCGGGGGGGGGGGTGATTATAGCGGGGGGGGGTTGGTGATTATAGCGGGGGGTGGTGATTATAGCGGGGGGGGTTGGTGATTATAGCGGGGGGGGTGGTGATTATAGCGGGGGGGTGGTGATTATAGCGGGGGGGGTTGGTGATTATAGCGGGGGGGGTTGGTGATTATAGCGAGGGGGAGGTTGGTGATTATAGCGGGGGGGGTGATTATAGCGGGGGGGGGGGGCAGCACACATACATAGAGAAGGAAATGCGCTCTCACCAGAGGTTTACTGACTGTCTGCCTGTAGAAGTTCCCGGTCCATCCGATTCCATCTCCACTGCCGCCGTCTGCTTCATGAGGGGAAGACAAAACATGTAACACAAGAGACAGAGGAAGTGGATTTCATTGGACAGTACAGATGATGATCTCACCTCCTCTTCTTCCTCCGCCTCCCCGGCATCCTCAGATTTGATCTGATTGTAGATCTCCAAGATATCTGTGCAATCGTCATCCCTGCAAGCACAGCGCAAACACGGGTCAGTGGTGCTGATCTGAAGGCGGTGTGTGTTACAAGAGGGGCGTGTGTTACAACGGGGGCGTGCGACACAACGGGGGCGTGCGACACAACGGGGGCGTGCGACACAACGGGGGCGTGCGTTACAACGGGGGCGTGTGTTACAACGGGGGCGCGTGTTACAACGGGGGCGCGTGTTACAAGAGAGACGTGTGTTACAAGAGGGGCGTGTGTTACAAGAGGGGCGTGTGACACAACGGGGGCGTGTGTTACAAGAGGGGCGTGTGTTACAAGAGGGGCGTGTGTTACAAGAGAGACGTGTTACAAGGGGGGCGTGTGTTACAAGGGGGGCGTGTGTTACAAGAGGGGCGTGTGTTACAAGAGGGGCGTGTGTTACAACGGGGGCGCGTGTTACAAGAGGGGCGTGTGTTACAACGGGGGCGTGTGTTACAAGAGGGGCGTGTGTTACAAGAGAGGCGTGTGTTACAAGAGGGGCGTGTGTTACAAGAGGGGCGTGTGTTACAAGAGGGGCGTGTGCTACAAGAGGGGCGTGTGTTACAAGGGGCGTGTGTTACAAGGGGGGCGTGTGTTACAAGAGGGGCGTGTGTTACAAGGGGCGTGTGTTACAAGGGGGGCGTGTGTTACAAGAGGGGCGTGTGTTACAAGAGGGGTGTGTGTTACAAGGGGCGTGTGTTACAAGGGGGGCGTGTGTTTACAAGAGGGGCGTGTGTTACAAGAGGGGCGTGTGTTACAAGAGGGGCGCGTGACACAACGGGGGCGCGGCTGCGACTGGCTGAGCAGTACACTACAATGGGGACATAGACAGGCGGCTATACATAGAAGACTTGAGATCAGCCCCGACCCTTCCCACCACATGATGGGACCTGCACTTGTTTCCAGCACTGGGCCACACTCAGAGGAGTGACATGGGCACTGCACTGATACCTCCTCCCTATGCCCGGGGCCATAGCTGTGGTTTGGCTTTGATAGCGATGACATCACAGATGTTACAAGGGCCACCAACTCCGAGACTAGCTAGGTTTAATAAAAACAATAGTTTGTGTAGCTCTGGTAGATTTGTGATCTACCATCTGATAGGTAAATTTAGTAATTTGTTCGTTAGGAAGGTTAGATTTGCCTCTGATCCAGCTTGGCTGACGTTGTGTGTGTTCCGCACTGAGCCGTGGGTGTCACTGTTATCACATTTATGGGACAGAAGCCATATTTTGGGGTTCGTTTTTACAGCCACCTGCTGGCCCTCCTGGCCGACAGGTATGTGTTAGAATGCAATCTCATGGTCCTCCGTTCCAGAGGCCCACGACGCTGCGGCGTGTGGTGGGCCCAGAAGCCTGTCTGGGGCCTACCACAGCGGTCGAGGAATGGTCCTGAGATGTCTATGCAGAGTGAAGAAGCTGGACAACCGAGGAGATCCCAGGGGAGGAGCCGTCATGGAAGGATCACGCAGAGTGCTGGTCTGGAGAGGGGCCTGGTGACTCGGTTGGAGGATGTATCCTGAAGTAACTATACAGCACAGTGTTGCCGGGTTGGCTTAAAGGTTCAAGCACTGTGACTGACGTTCATTGCAGAAAAAAACAATACATCCTGTGGCAGAGGATCGTACGGGTTCATCCCAAACAAGTCTGTGGCAGAGGCTTTTGTTGGTGCTACGTACTGGCGGCTAGGCAAGTGAGAGAGGTCTATCCAGGCGAGCAAGGAGTGTGTCCACGAGGGGAGCGCATTCAACTGTAATATTCAAATTCTACCAGGACATTTGTCAAGAATCTTACAAGAAGATATTTGAGTTTCTTCTGCAGTTTCCCTTCTGCCTCTTTCCTGCTACTTCCTTAGTAAATCGTTAATTAAGCATTGAAAACGTATTCAAGTGTTGGTGCGTGTGTCGTCCAGAGGTAAACTCAACAGAACCCCTAGACCCGGTGCCGGTAAAACAGAGGGAAGGAGAGTGAAGGTAACAGACCCGTTTAAACCAGCAGCTCCATAGAGAGTTATTGCTACATTTGTAATGTGCAGAGGGACAAAAAGTAATTCCCCGATACTGAAATGATTCTGGAGCCCACCCTTCATTTCAATCTCCTAGAAGCAGACCCCTTGTGTCCTCCACTATAGGCAGGATATTAGACTTCATATCCCTAAATACTTGGGTTATGCTGCCACCTTCAGGTGAATGGACGCAATAAAAAAAAAAAAAAAAAAAAAAGTAGGAATCCCTCCCCAGCTCTAACCATCCCTCCCCAGCTTCTTGTAGAATCTGGACACTAACAGATCCACATTCGGCATCCCCCGCCGCAGACAAATCTCTGAAAACACCTTAGGGTGAAGGACCCTCTTCACCATATGTAGCTGTGACAGCTGAGAAATTTCACCAGGAATGTGTAAAGCTGAATGGGGACCAAAATGTGAAACTCTACCAAGACAAGGCCAAATCCACCTCTTCCTGAGCAGCTCAACTCCCACCTTAATGGTTGGTGTATGCCACTGCCATGCCATTGTTGGCCTACAACCCAACAGGAAGACCCCCAAGGTAGACAAGCCAGTGTAGGAGAGCCAGATGGATAGCCTCAAGCTCCAGGATGTTGATTGGCAACTTCAGCTCCTCTGATGACCCCATTCCCTGAACTAAGAGGTTCTCCAGAACACCCCTCTGAGGACCCCATTCCCTGAGAAAGAGGATCTCCAAGACCCCCCCCCCCCTTTGTGACCCCATTCCCTGAAAAAGAGGTTCTTTAGAACACCCCTCTGATGACCCCATTCCCTGAAAAAGAGGTTCCCCAGAACACCCCTCTGATGACCCCATTCCCTGAAAAAGAGGTTCTCCAGAACACCCCTCTAATGACCCCATTCCCTGAAAATGAGGTTCTCCAAAACACCCCTCTGATTACCCATTCCCTGAAAAAGAGGTTCCCCAGAACACCCCCCCTCTCATGAGCCTATTCCCTGAAAAAGAGGTTCCCCAGAACACCCCCCCCCCCCATGACCCCATTCCCCGAAAAAGAGATTCTCCAGAACATCCCTCTGATGACCCCATTCCCTGAAAAAGAGGTTCCCCAGAACACCCCCCCCCCCCCCCCCCCGATGACCCCATTCCCTGAAAAAGAGATTCTCCAGAACACCCCTCTGATGAGCCTATTCCCTGAACTAAGAGATTCTCCAGAACACCCCCCTCTGATGAGCCTATTCCCTGAACTAAGAGGTTCCCCAGAACACCCCCCCTCTGATGACCCCATTCCCGAAAAAGATTCTCTAGAACACCCCTCTGATGAGCCTATTCCTGAACTAAGAGGTTCCCCAGAACACCCCCCTCTTATGAGCCTATTCCCTGAACTAAGAGATTCTCCAGCACACCCCCCTCTGATGAGCCTATTCCCTGAAAAAGAGGTTCCCCAGAACACCCCCCTCTGATGACCCCATTCCCCGAAAAAGATTCTCTAGAACACCCCTCTGATGACCCTATTCCCTGAACTAAGAGGTTCCCCAGAACACCCCTCTGATGACCCCATTCCCTGAACT
>NC_133332.1:1425835-1527012 GCF_042186555.1 Aquarana catesbeiana
AATAAGAGGAGTCAGGAGAACGTCAATATGAGGAGTCAGGAGAACTTCAATATGAGGAGTCAGGAGAACTTCAATATGAGGAGTCAGGAGAACGTCAATAAGAGGAGTCAGGAGAACGTCAATAAGAGGAGTCAGGAGAACGTCAATAAGAGGAGTCAGGAGAACGTCAATAAGAGGAGTCAGGAGAACTTCAATATGAGGAGTCATGAGAACTTCAATAAGAGGAGTCAGGAGAACTTCAATAAGAGGAGTCAGGAGAACTTCAATAAGAGGAGTCAGGAGAACTTCAATAAGAGGAGTCAGGAGAACTTCAATAAGAGGAGTCAGGAGAACGTCAATAAGAGGAGTCAGGAGAACGTCAATATGAGGAGTCAGGAGAACGTCAATATGAGGAGTCAGGAGAACTTCAATATGAGGAGTCAGGAGAACGTCAATATGAGGAGTCAGGAGAACGTCAATATGAGGAGTCAGGAGAACGTCAATATGAGGAGTCAGGAGAACTTCAATATGAGGAGTCAGGAGAACTTCAATATGAGGAGTCAGGAGAACTTCAATATGAGGAGTCAGGAGAACTTCAATATGAGGAGTCAGGAGAACTTCAATATGAGGAGTCAGGAGAACTTCAATATGAGGAGTCAGGAGAACTTCAATATGAGGAGTCAGGAGAACTTCAATATGAGGAGTCAGGAGAACTTCAATAAGAGGAGTCAGGAGAACTTCAAAAAGAGGAGTCAGGAGAACTTCAAAAAGAGGAGTCAGGAGAACTTCAAAAAGAGGAGTCAGGAGAACTTCAAAAAGAGGAGTCAGGAGAACTTCAATAAGAGGAGTTCAATAAGAGGAGTCATGCACAACACCGAGAGCCACAGAGTCTCACTGCCAGAAGATTGTAGAAGGTCCCACAAGGGACACCCGAACCTGGCTGCATATACTGCCCCAACTCCCCAACTACTGCCCCCAACTCTCCAACTACTGCCCCCAACTCTCCAACTACTGCCCCCAACTCTATGTGCCTCCCTGAACACTAGGTGCCCGACTTCTCAAACACTAACCCCCCCGGACTAACAAAGGTGTACTTCCTGTGTCACTGAGTCACTCGTTGGACAAGAATGTGGCAATAGGAAAGATTTAAAGGGTCAGTAATCCCAAAACAGAAATCACACGTAACTCTTCACTATACATTTTACTAACTGCTTTCTTTTGATCCTGCCAGGGACGCCCTCTTCCTGGTCTGACAACGACCTGCAGGCCTACAATGTCCATTGGGGTGTTGCCAGTGCTGTATGCATGCTCTTAGTAGGGTAACCCGTGTCTATGGATGATCCTGTCTGGCTGGTTATGTGATTGCCTGGCTCCGCACACAAAGACACGGATCATTACATGTGATCCTTATGTATGTCCCCTCCCCCCCCCCCCCCCCAGCCCATGACAGCGAGGTTCTCCGGAGCAGCCAACAGAATTCTGTGTAAAGCCCACCATACCATGACATGGGGGCTGAGAGTACTGAGGATGGAGGACCTCTCCATCACCAATGACTGCAGAGCAGACCAGGAAGTGTGCCAACATAAGGATGACGTGATGCACTGCAGCTTGGCCCCGCCCACTAGCCAGGCGATGGAACGCCCCAAAAAATGTTCAGTAAGGGGCCCAAACGCAGAGAAGACGCTCATCTCAAAAGTTCCAAAACGCCCAAAAAGCAAATCCAATTCATATAAATGGCCGCTGTACACATCGGAGCGTTCGCCGTACACATCGGAGCGTTCGCCGTACACATCGGAGCGTTCGCTGTGCACATCGGAGCGTTCGCTGTACACATCGGAGCGTTCGCTGTACACATCGGAGCGTTCGCCGTACACATCGGAGCGTTCGCCGTACACATCGGAGCGTTCGCCGTGCACATCGGAGCGTTCGCCGTGCACATCGGAGCGTTCGCTGTACACATCGGAGCGTTCGCTGTACACATCGGAGCGTTCGCTGTGCACATCGGAGCGTTCGCTGTGCACATCTGAGCGTTCCTTGTACACATCGGAGCGTTCGCTGTGCACATCGGAGCGTTCGCTGTACACATCGGAGCGTTCGCTGTACACATCGGAGCGTTCGCCGTGCACATCGGAGCGGATCGCTGTGTGCACATCGGAGCGTTCGCTGTACACATCGGAGCGTTCGCTGTACACATCGGAGCGTTCGCTGTACACATCGGAGCGTTCGCTGTGCACATCGGAGCGTTCGCCGTACACATCGGAGCGTTCGCCGTACACATCGGAGCGTTCGCTGTACACATCGGAGCGTTCGCTGTACACATCGGAGCGTTCGCTGTACACATCGGAGCGTTCGCTGTACACATCGGAGCGTTCGCTGTGCACATCGGAGCGTTCGCTGTGCACATCGGAGCGTTCGCTGTACACATCGGAGCGTTCGCTGTACACATTGGAGCATTCGCCGTACACATCGGAGCGTTCGCCGTGCACATCGGAGCGTTCGCTGTACACATCGGAGCGTTCGCTGTACACATCGGAGCGTTCGCTGTACACATCGGAGCGTTCGCTGTACACATCGGAGCGTTCGCCGTACACATCGGAGCGTTCGCCGTACACATCGGAGCGTTCGCCGTACACATCGGAGCGTTCGCCGTACACATCGGAGCGTTCGCCGTACACATCGGAGCGTTCGCCGTACACATCGGAGCGTTCGCCGTACACATCGGAGCGTTCGCTGTACACATCGGAGCGTTCGCCGTACACATCGGAGCGTTCGCCGTACACATCGGAGCGTTCGCTGTACACATCGGAGCGTTCGCTGTACACATCGGAGCGTTCGCTGTACACATCGGAGCGTTCGCTGTGCACATCGGAGCGTTCGCTGTACACATCGGAGCGTTCGCCGTACACATCGGAGCGTTCGCCGTACACATCGGAGCGTTCGCCGTACACATCGGAGCGTTCGCTGTACACATCGGAGCGTTCGCTGTACACATCGGAGCGTTCGCTGTACACATCGGAGCGTTCGCTGTACACATCGGAGCGTTCGCTGTACACATCGGAGCGTTCGCTGTACACATCGGAGCGTTCGCTGTACACATCGGAGCGTTCGCTGTACACATCGGAGCGTTCGCTGTGCACATCGGAGCGTTCGCTGTACACATCGGAGCGTTCGCCGTACACATCGGAGCGTTCGCCGTACACATCGGAGCGTTCGCTGTACACATCGGAGCGTTCGCTGTACACATCGGAGCGTTCGCTGTACACATCGGAGCGTTCCGTCACCTGAAGCTCAAAACATCCCCGGAGCTTTACTGACACTTTAATCCTGAAGTCAGCCCCTCTTCTAACAAAGTGACTCTAGATTCAGAGAGGCACACAGAGGCTAAAGAAGGCAACGGCCGGCATCCTGGAGGAAGGACATGCAGAAGTTTAAAGTGGCTGACAGGTTCACTTTAAGAAGGCCCCTCCCCCAATCACACAACATTCACCTGTAGAATCGGCTTTCCAGACGTTTCCGCACCGTGCTCAGATCCGTAGGATAGGCCACCACCGTACAATAGAGGGGATAGGCGCTGAGGTCCACCGGCACGCTGAACGGGCTGGCAAAATCTGACGGCACAGAATTTACAATCATTTAATATACAAATCATAAATGGCACAGGAGTATATAGCAATGGTATTGGGGGTATATAGAAATGTACATTGTAATTATATATATGTGTGTCGGAGTATGGGGGGGTGTATATATATATATACTGCGCCTACTACAATATACCCAACAGTACATATACAACACAAAATCAATAAATAAGTAAATAAATGTGAACGGCAGCTACTTAAGTGTTAAATTATAATAAAGAATGAATTAAATGAATAAAGTTTTCAATATTGCAGCAGCGCTATATGCCCAGAAATTGTTAGGGCACACTTTTCAGTAAAGTTCATGAAGTTCAATGAATCCAGTGGTGGGGATCCTACAAGTGGGTATTGCTGTGTTCTGTGAGGGTAGATATTCCTACACCGCGTGCGTGGAACCCCCAATGAAAACGCACTCACCAGAAATCCAACCAATATCCACCTTGAATAATAATAGCAGGTCTGCACCACTTTCCAAATGACCACCAGATGTCCGTCTTACTCTTGGTAGCTCCAATGAGATATGTGGGAGAAATGGAACGTCCCGGGGACGTGACGCACCGGAAGTGACGCATGCGCTCCAACGACCAGAGAGGAATCAGGAAGCGTGTGGCTGTGGTCACACACAGCGGACGCTCCTGATATCTTTTCCGATTGGAGGACGCAACAGGCACAGTGCACTTTTCTATTTTTTGCTCTTTTTTAATGATTCTTTGGTGCGCATGTTACTTAAGGGGGATATTTGGATGGTTTAATAAAGTGTTTTAGCAATGTGGACATTCCATTTCTCCCACATATCTCATTGGAGCTACCAAGAGTAAGACTGACATCTGGTGGTCGTTTGGAAAGTGGTGCAGACCTGCTATTATTATTCAAGGTGGATATTGGTTGGATTTCTGGTGAGTGCGTTTTCATTGGGGGTTCCACGCACGCGGTGTAGGAATATCTACCCTCACAGAACACAGCAATACCCACTTGTAGGATCCTCACCACTGGAGTCATTGAACTTCATGAACTTTACTGAAAAGTGTGCCCTAACAATTTTTGGGCATATAGCGCTGCTGCAATATTGAAAAACTTTATTCATTTAATTCATTCTTTATTGCCGTATATATAAAATGGTATGAGGAATGAAGGATAGAGAGAACACAAAGAAAAAAAAATTATATATATATATATACATATATAAAAACAGAAAAGTCTAATCCAATGGAAGGACTCACACAGAGCTCTAAGCCTGATCTCAGAGAAGGGCTTCAACCACAGAGTTCAGGTGTCTCCAGTGGAGATTCCTAATAAAACTCCATCCTACAAAGACATTGCAGACAATTGTGCTCTTCCAACCTTGTCCTAACAGTTTGGTGAACTTCAACAAAATGGCGGCCATCTGCACACACAACACCAACTCCCTGTCACATAACTGTAATGAGGTGGGTTAAAGAAGGCATCAGCTCCTGTTCTCCACCTGTACAGAAATCAACTGTTTGGTGAAGACCCTTTTCTGTTCTAGCACGACTGTGTCCATGTGTACAAAGCCAGCTCCATAAAGACATGGGTTGACCAGTTTGGACCAGCTCCATAAAGACATGGGTTGATCAGTTTGGACCAGCTTCATAAAGACATGGGTTGACCAGTTTGGACCAGCTCCATTAAGACATGGGTTGACCAGTTTGGACCAGCTCCATAAAGACATGGGTTGATCAGTTTGGTGTGGAGGAACTCGAGTGTCCTGCACGGAGCCCTGACCTCATCCCTACTGAACACCTATGGGATAAATTTGGAATACCAGTTGGCAGCCAGGTCATCCAACATCAGTGCCTGACCTCACAAAATGACACCCTCCAAAATCTTGTGATAGAAGAGTAGAGGATGTTATGATCATGGTTTTGGGATGGGATTTCCAGCAAACTCATACAGATGTGGTGGTCAGGGGTTCACAGACTTTTGGCTATAGTGTATATAATCTGTAAGGCAGATATTTGCCTGCAGCAGCCAGACGACTCCTCACACACGGCACTGGAAGAATAAAAGGAAACCACAACACGACTTTCAGACCGTTCAGTAAATAAGTAGTAACAATAGCGCACCGAGTGTAAGCAGCTGGTCGATTCCTCGGATGACACGCTCGCACACCTCATCTCTGGTTTTCGACCCCCACTCTCCCTCCTCCAGTTTATACTGCAGAGCTTTCAGCTCCTCCTCTGTGACCGGGACCCCGGCACCGACTTCATCCGGCAGAGATACTGCAGAGGAAGAAAAGGGAAAAGTGCTGAAATACAGACAATGATCACAAGGGACCAATCACAGAACACACAGCACAGTCACTGAGAAAAGGCGCAGATACCCACAGCAGCCAATCACAATTCATCTCCTAACATAAATGGCTGTAATGGGTTCCTTGCATGGCCTCAGTGAATGATCAACAGATGGAAGAAAGTCTTACTGCCTTCAGGAATGGGCTCCATGTCCCAGGGGCTCATGTTCTCCCGCTCATTGTTATCCCAGCTGGAAAAGGAAATGAAGAATTAGAACTTTTATGGCAGTCATCAGTTCCAACTAAAACACGAGGCTCAGTGAATGGTGAAGACATGTCCTTCCATGGAACTGCCCAGATCTTCTATGGTCCATACACAGCCCAGATCCCCCATGGTCCATACACTGCCCAGATCCCCCATGGTCCATACACTGCCCAGATCCCCCATGGTCCATACACTGCCCAGATCCCCCATGGTCCATACACTGCCCAGATCTCCCATGGTCCATACACTCCCCAGATCTCCCATGGTCCATACACTGCCCAGATCTCCCATGGTCCATACACTGCCCAGATCTCCCATGGTCCATGCACTCCCCAGATCCCCCATGGTCCATACACTGCCCAGATCTCCCATGGTCCATGCACTCCCCAGATCTCCCATGGTCCATGCACTCCCCAGATCCCCCATGGTCCATACACTGCCCAGATCTCCCATGGTCCATACACTGCCCAGATCTCCCATGGTCCATACACTGCCCAGATCTCCCATGGTCCATGCACTCCCCAGATCTCCCATGGTCCATACACTGCCCAGATCTCCCATGGTCCATACACTGCCCAGATCTCCCATGGTCCACGCACTTCCCAGATCTCCCATGGTCCATGCACTGCCCAGATCTCCTATGGTCCACACACTGCCCAGATCATCCATGGTCCATACACTGCCCAGATCACCCATGGTCCATGCACTACCCAGATCTCCCATGGTCCATGCACTCCCCAGATCTCCCATGGTCCATACACTGCCCAGATCTCCCATGGTCCATACACTCCCCAGATCTCCCATGGTCCATGCACTCCCCAGATCCCCCATGGTCCATGCACTGCCCAGATCTTCTATGGTCCATACACTGCCCAGATCTCCCATGGTCCATACACTGCCCAGATCCCCCATGGTCCATACACTGCCCAGATCTCCCATGGTCCATGCACTCCCCAGATCTCCCATGGTCCATGCACTCCCCAGATCCCCCATGGTCCATGCACTGCCCAGATCATCCATGGTCCACACACTTCCCAGATCTCCCATGGTCCATACACTGCCCAGATCCCAGATCTCCCATGGTCCATACACTGCCCAGATCCCCCATGGTCCATACACTGCCCAGATCTCCCATGACCCATACACTGCCCAGATCCCAGATCTCCCATGGTCCATACACTGCCCAGATCTCCCATGGTCCATACACTGCCCAGATCTCCCATGGTCCATACACTGCCCAGATCTCCCACGGTCCATACGCTGCCCAGATCTCCCTTGACCCATACACTGCCCAGATCTCCCATGGCCCATACACTGCCCAGATCTCCCATGGTCCATACACTGCCCAGATCTCCCACGGTCCATACACTGCCCAGAACCCCCATGGTCCATACACTGCCCAGATCTCCCATGACCCATACACTGCCCAGATCCCAGATCTCCCATGGCCCATACACTGCCCAGATCTCCCATGGTCCATACACTGCCCAGATCTCCCATGGTCCATACACTGCCCAGATCTCCCATGGTCCATACACTGCCCAGATCTCCCATGGTCCATACACTGCCCAGATCTCCCATGGTCCATACACTGCCCAGATCTCCCATGGTCCATACACTGCCCAGATCTCCCATGGTCCATACACTGCCCAGATCTCCCATGGTCCACGCACTTCCCAGATCTCCCATGGTCCATGCACTGCCCAGATCTCCTATGGTCCACACACTGCCCAGATCATCCATGGTCCATACACTGCCCAGATCACCCATGGTCCATGCACTACCCAGATCTCCCATGGTCCATGCACTCCCCAGATCTCCCATGGTCCATACACTGCCCAGATCTCCCATGGTCCATGCACTACCCAGATCTCCCATGGTCCATGCACTCCCCAGATCTCCCATGGTCCATACACTGCCCAGATCTCCCATGGTCCATACACTCCCCAGATCTCCCATGGTCCATGCACTCCCCAGATCCCCCATGGTCCATGCACTGCCCAGATCTTCTATGGTCCATACACTGCCCAGATCTCCCATGGTCCATACACTGCCCAGATCCCCCATGGTCCATACACTGCCCAGATCTCCCATGGTCCATGCACTCCCCAGATCTCCCATGGTCCATGCACTCCCCAGATCCCCCATGGTCCATGCACTGCCCAGATCATCCATGGTCCACACACTTCCCAGATCTCCCATGGTCCATACACTGCCCAGATCCCAGATCTCCCATGGTCCATACACTGCCCAGATCCCCCATGGTCCATACACTGCCCAGATCCCAGATCTCCCATGGTCCATACACTGCCCAGATCTCCCATGGTCCATGCACTGCCCAGATCTCCCATGGTCCATACACTGCCCAGATCTCCCATGGTCCATACACTGCCCAGATCTCCCACGGTCCATACACTGCCCAGATCTCCCACGGTCCATACACTGCCCAGATCTCCCTTGACCCATACACTGCCCAGATCTCCCATGGCCCATACACTGCCCAGATCTCCCATGGTCCATACACTGCCCAGATCTCCCACGGTCCATACACTGCCCAGAACCCCCATGGTCCATACACTGCCCAGATCTCCCATGACCCATACACTGCCCAGATCCCAGATCTCCCATGGCCCATACACTGCCCAGATCTCCCATGGTCCATACACTGCCCAGATCTCCCATGGTCCATACACTGCCCAGATCCCCCATGGTCCATACACTGCCCAGATCTCCCATGACCCATACACTGCCCAGATCCCAGATCTCCCATGGCCCATACACTGCCCAGATCTCCCATGGTCCATACACTGCCCAAATCTCCCACGGTCCATACACTTCCCAGATCACCCACGGTCCATACACTGCCCAGATCACCCATGGTGGTCCATACACTGCCCAGATCACCCATGGTGGTCCATACACTGCCCAGATCACCCATGGTGGTCCATACACTGCCCAGATCACCCATGGTGGTCCATACACTGCCCAGATCACCCATGGTGGTCCATACACTGCCCAGATCACCCATGGTGGTCCATACACTGCCCAGATCACCCATGGTGGTCCATACACTGCCCAGATCACCCATGGTGGTCCATACACTGCCCAGATCACCCATGGTGGTCCACACACTGCCCAAATCTCCCACAGCCCATACACTGCCCAGATCACCATTGGTGGCCTATACACTGCCCAGATCACCCATGGTGGTCCATACACTGCCCAGATCACCCATGGTGGTCCATACACTGCCCAGATCACCCATGGTGGTCCATACACTGCCCAGATCTCCCACAGACTATACACTACCCAGATCTCCCATGGCCCATACACTGCCCAGATCTCCCATGGCCTATACATTGCCCAGATCACCCATGGTCCATACACTGCCCAGATCACCCATGGTCCATACACTGCCCAGATCACCCATGGTCCATACACCGCCCGGATCTCCCATGGTCCATACACTGCGCAGATCACCCATGGTGGTCCATACACTGCCCAGATCACCCATGGTGGTCCATACACTGCCCAGATCACCCATGGTGGTCCATACACTGCCCAGATCTCCCACGGCCCATACACTGTCCAGATCACCCATGGTGGTCCATACACTGCCCAGATCTCCCACGGCCTATACACTGCCCAGATCACCCATGGTCCATACACTGCCCAGATCATCCATGGTCCATACACTGCCCAGATCTCCCATGGTCCATACACTGCCCAGATCATCCATGGTCCATACACTGCCCAGATCTCCCATGGTCCATACACTGCCCAGATCTCCCGTGGTCCATACACTGCCCAGATCTCCCATGGTCCATACACTGCCCAGATCATCCATGGTCCATATACTGCCCAGATCACCCATGGTCCATACACTGCCCAGATCACCCATGGTCCATACACCGCCCGGATCTGCCATGGTCCATACACTGCGCAGATCACCCATGGTGGTCCATACACTGCCCAGATCACCCATGGTGGTCCATACACTGCCCAGATCACCCATGGTGGTCCATACACTGCCCAGATCACCCATGGTGGTCCATACACTGCCCAGATCTCCCACGGCCCATACACTGTCCAGATCACCCATGGTGGTCCATACACTGTCCAGATCTCCCACGGCCTATACACTGCCCAGATCACCCATGGTCCATACACTGCCCAGATCATCCATGGTCCATACACTGCCCAGATCTCCCATGGTCCATACACTGCCCAGATCATCCATGGTCCATACACTGCCCAGATCTCCCATGGTCCATACACTGCCCAGATCTCCCATGGTCCATACACTGCCCAGATCATCCATGGTCCATACACTGCCCAGATCTCCTATGGTCCCATACACTGCCCAGATCATCCATGGTCCATACACTGCCCAGATCTCCCATGGTCCATACACTGCCCAGATCTCGTCCATACACCGCCCAGATCTCCTATGGTCCATACACTGCCCAGATCTCCCATGGTCCATACACCGCCCAGATCTCCCATGGTCCATACACTGCCCAGATCACCCATGGTGGCCCATACACTGCCCAGATCACCCATGGTGGCCCATACACTGCCCAGATCACCCATGGTGGTCCATACACTGCCCAGATCACCCATGGTGGTCCATACACTGCCCAGATCTCTCCGAGTGTATAGAGCAGTGTCAGCATACGGCTGGACTCCATACAGAGAGTGCGGGTGATGTGATGCATAATGGTAATAGTCACTATAAGGGGTCAATAGTCACTATAAGGGGTCAGTCATACAATGAGAGCACAGGCAGAGTGACAACAGTAATGGTGGGTTATATAAGGGGTCAGTTGTCTTACTGGACGCTGTAGCACTGGAAGAGGCTGTCTGGATAGTCACTCTGAAAGGGCTGCTGACTCTCCACCATCCCAAACCACCAGGCGTCATCAATGATGCTGCGGAAACGGTCCCCTGCAGAAATAGAGACAAAAACAAATCAGTAAGAAGATTCCACCCGTCCGGAGGATGACCGGTGGAAGACTCCACCCGTCCGGAGAATTACAGGTGGAAGACTCCACTCGTCCGGAGAATCACGAGCGGGAGACTCCACCCGTCCGGAGAATTACAGGTGGAAGACTCCACCCGTCCGGAGGATGACCGGTGGAAGACTCCACCCGTCCGGAGGATGACCGGTGGAAGACTCCACCCGTCCGGAGGATGACCGGTGGAAGACTCCACCCGTCCGGAGGATGACCGGTGGAAGACTCCACCCGTCCGGAGGATGACCGGTGGAAGACTCCACCCGTCCGGAGGATGACCGGTGGAAGACTCCACCCGTCCGGAGGATGACCGGTGGAAGACTCCACCCGTCCGGAGGATGACCGGTGGAAGACTCCACCCGTCCGGAGGATGACCGGTGGAAGACTCCACCCGTCCGGAGGTTGACCGGTGGAAGACTCCACCCGTCCGGAGGATGACCGGTGGAAGACTCCACTCGTCCGGAGGATGACCGGTGGAAGACTCCACCCGTCCGGAGAATCACGAGCGGGAGACTCCATCCGTCCGGAGAATCACGAGCGGGAGACTCCATCCGTCCGGAGGATCACGGGCGGAAGACTCCACCCGTCCGGAGGATCACGGGCGGAAGACTCCACCCGTCCGGAGGATCACGGGCGGAAGACTCCACCCGTCCGGAGGATCACGGGCGGAAGACTCCACCCGTCCGGAGGATCACGGGCGGAAGACTCCACCCGTCCGGAGGATCACGGGCGGAAGACTCCACCCGTCCGGAGGATCACGGGCGGAAGACTCCACCCGTCCGGAGGATCACGGGCGGAAGACTCCACCCGTCCGGAGGATCACGGGCGGAAGACTCCACCCGTCCGGAGGATCACGGGCGGAAGACTCCACCCGTCCGGAGGATCACGGGCGGAAGACTCCACCCGTCCGGAGGATCACGGGCGGAAGACTCCACCCGTCCGGAGGATCACGGGCGGAAGACTCCACCCGTCCGGAGGATGACCGGTGGAAGACTCCACCCGTCCGGAGGATGACCGGTGGAAGACTCCACCCGTCCGGAGGATGACCGGTGGAAGACTCCACCCGTCCGGAGGATGACCGGTGGAAGACTCCACCCGTCCGGAGGATCACGGGCGGAAGACTCCACCTGTCAGAGGATGACCATTGGAAAACTGAATGTCTAAATCCTAACCACAGGGTGGGCATGTCCTGGACCAGGCTGAATATCTAAACTGCATTGTATTCTGCAGGAGGATAAAGACCTGACTGTGCTGTCCGGATCACAAGACTGAACACAACTACACATCCTTCGGTACATAATACGTACCACGGGTCACATGTGTGGTACAATACGGGTCACATGTGTGGTACAATACGGGTCACATGTGTGGTACAATACGGGTCACATGTGGTACAATACGGGTCACATGTGTGGTACAATACGGGTCACATGTGTGGTACAATACGGGTCACATGTGTGGTACAATACGGGTCACATGTGGTACAATACGGGTCACATGTGTGGTACAATACGGGTCACATGTGTGGTACAATACGGGTCACATGTGGTACAATACGGGTCACATGTGTGGTACAATACGGGTCACACGTGTGGTACAATACGGGTCACATGTGGTACAATACGGGTCACATGTGTGGTACAATACGGGTCACATGTGGTACAATACAGGTCACGTGTGCATTTATCTGCCAGCCTGGAGTTCCCATCCAGATGGTGCAACAACTAAAACCACATACCGATCTGCCAATTGCGTTCTTGCGCCTCTTTATAGAACTGATAGAGGATGAGGAAATCGATGACATCGGGCATGTCGTGGTACCTGGGGGCAGGAGAAAGGGGGTTAAAGTCACATCAATCACAAAGAATTCAGACACGTCATAGAACAACATATGAGATGGGGATGATGGAGATGGAGATGGAGATGGAGATGGGGATGGAGATGGGGATGGAGATGGAGATGGAGATGATGGAGATGGGGATGGGGATGGAGATGGAGATGGAGATGGGGATGGAGATGGAGATGGAGATGGGGATGGAGATGGGGATGGAGATGGAGATGGGGATGGGGATGGGGATGGAGATGAGGATGGGGATGGGGATGGAGATGGGGATGGGGATGGAGATGATGGAGATGATGGAGATGGGGATGGGGATGGAGATGGAGATGATGGAGATGGAGATGGGGATGGAGATGGGGATGGGGATGGAGATGGGGATGGAGATGATGGAGATGGGGATGGGGATGGAGATGGGGATGGAGATGGAGATGATGGAGATGGGGATGGGGATGGGGATGGAGATGGGGATGGGGATGGGGATGGGGATGGGGATGGAGATGGAGATGGAGATGATGGAGATGGAGATGGGGATGGGGATGGGGATGGAGATGGAGATGATGGAGATGGGGATGGGGATGGGGATGGGGATGGAGATGGGGATGGGGATGGAGATGGAGATGGGGATGGAGATGGAGATGGAGATGGAGGGCTCAACAAAAATACGAAAGCACAGAGTGGTTTAGCAGTTTAGGACGGGTATCGGGTACAGCTGGTACTGACTTACTTGAGTGAGAAGGACTCTCCGCTCATCTTGCCGGATGTGGGGTCTATGAAGGCCAGTTTCAGGCAGCACATTGTAGGGGGTCCCACCTCGTACTTTATCCCCACAACCTTCAAGAATTCCTGTTCCTGGAAATAAGAATACAAAAGTGTTTATTGACCCCTGATCACCGGGAGGCGCTCTGCCACCAGGAGCCGCTCTGCCACCGGGGGCCGCTCTGCCACCGGGGGCCGCTCTGCCACCGGGGGCCGCTCTGCCACCGGGGGCCGCTCTGCCACCGGGGGCCGCTCTGCCACCGGGGGCCGCTCTGCCACCGGGAGCCGATCTGCCACCGGGAGCCGATCTGCCACCGGGAGCCGATCTGCCACCGGGAGCCGCTCTGCCACCAGGGGCCGCTCTGCACACCTTCATTTCATAGTGTTTTATAGAGTGAATTGGATGCTGGGAGTTTTCTCCCCTCTCCATATTACATCTCTGGAAGAAGATATACAAAATGTTTTATTCCCTGAAGGTGATAATGAAGGTTTATTACATTTTTTTTTAATACCAAACGTCATATTTTCTGGCTCTGTAATATTTTGTACTCTCATTGGCTGTTATTGAACGCAGTCGGAGCCAATGGCTCTTGTTACTGTGTCTCAGCCAATGAGGAGAGGCTCCTGTGCACATTGCTGGATGGAGAGGGGGCTTAGGTAAGTATTAGGGGGGGCGAGGGGGAGGGCACACAGGTTTATGATCTTAATTCATAGAATACATAATCTGTCTTTACAATCACTTTAATCACACGCTGTGGTGACTGCATAAGAACTGTATGGAGAGAGGGGGCAACAGTGCCACCTGCTGGGCAGATCTGTATGGAGAGGAGGCCACAGTGCCACCTGCTGGGCAGATCTGTATGGAGAGGAGGCCACAGTGCCACCTGCTGGGCAGATCTGTATGGAGAGGAGGCCACAGTGCCACCCGCTGGGCAGATCTGTATGGAGAGGAGGCCACAGTCCCACCCGCTGGGCAGATCTGTATGGAGAGGAGGCCACAGTCCCACCCGCTGGGCAGATCTGTATGGAGAGGAGGCCACAGTCCCACCCGCTGGGCAGATCTGTATGGAGAGGAGGCCACAGTCCCACCCGCTGGGCAGATCTGTATGGAGAGGAGGCCACAGTCCCACCCGCTGGGCAGATCTGTATGGAGAGGAGGCCACAGTGCCACCCGCTGGGCAGATCTGTATGGAGAGGAGGCCACAGTGCCACCCGCTGGGCAGATCTGTATGGAGTGAGGGGGCAACAGTGCCACCTGCTGGGCAGATCTGTATGGAGAGGAGGCCACAGTCCCACCCGCTGGGCAGATCTGTATGGAGAGGAGGCCACAGTGCCACCCGCTGGGCAGATCTGTATGGAGAGGAGGCCACAGTGCCATCCGCTGGGCACAAACTGTATACAGCAGGGAAACTGCAGCTCGCTATGTTACCCGGCCCGCAGTTGGGATGAGTGGCATTACCCTCACAGGAGTAAGGATGAGGCTGCCTATGGTCTCCACGTCCTCCCCTCCCCCCACCCAACCAAGCTAGGGCTGCTGTCATCCTAGCAACCAATCAGGTACTTGCCACAACATTACCAGGAGGAGAGAGCTTCTTCCATCCAGTTCCCCCTTACATCAGGGTCCCCATCAGAGCCCCTCCCCTCCCCCCGTCCTGCTACAGTCACACTGTAAGCTTTACAGTCCTAAGGGGGGCTCTGATATAAGGAGGGGTTCTGATGGGGACACTGATGTAAGGAGGGGTTCTGATGGGGACCATTTATCAAACAGTTCTTTTGCTGGGATTTGTAGTTCAGCTGTGATCCAGGAAAGGTTGGCAGTCGCTGTGACTTCCAATCACAGGTGGAATAATTTGCAGACTTACCCTGAGCTCGGTTTTATTCCATGGCTGTTTCTGTGGATTAACACTGTAGATTTTGGCTTTCTTGACGGCCCGGACGTACGCCTCATGGCCTTGTCTGAAGTAGATGACCTGCAGGGGGCACAACAACCACATCATCATCTCTATAGGAGAGATACAGAAGAGAAGAAAATGACTTCACAGAACAATTCTCTCTAGTCTATGGCCATGGCTGGAAGTCTTCCCGTGTATTTAGTGTGACCATGTATGTGTATATCCTTGTAATATGAGAATTAAAGGGGGACTCCACCCAAAAGTCATATTTCAGTTATTGGAGTCGCTCAAAAATTTGAGAGATCTGGTGGTGAGACCTCTACAGTGTCTGGCTGTTTTCTGGTCCACCCTAAACCTCCAGAATGCTCCCCACCACATCTTGGACCTCCTGTGGCACACTTCCTCCCTCAGCTGGGATCTAATCTGAGCCACTTGCTACTCTACCTAGAAGTGGCTGGCATCCTACCTGGGAACGCCTGCGGGCTTCCCACCCAATCCTAGACCTTATGTGTTCCCCGTTCCACCCAATACCTCCTCCAGTGTGCTCCCCACCTCACCCCAGATCTCCTCCAGTACACTCCCTCCGGGCCACTTCCTATCCCACCATCCAGAACCGTTTGCTAATATCCTTCCTGGGACCTTTGGTGTGCTGCCAACCCAACTACCAGACCTTTATATGCATCCCATTCCCCCAAATCCTCCTCCATTTTGTTCACTGTGACATCCTGCACCACCAGGAGGCTCCCCACCCCACCTCTGGCAAGCTCCCTGCCCCACCTGGGACCTCTCCTCCTGGCATACTCCCCACCTGAAATGTTTGCTGGCTGACATCCTCTCTGGAATCTTTAGTGTGCTTCCCACCCAACCCTGGACCTTGATGTGCTCCCTGTTAACCCAGGACCTCCTTTAGTGTGATCACTGTGCCACCATGAACCTCCAGCATGCTTCCCACCCCAGACTTTCTCTGGCACACACTTCCTCCCTCACCTGGGACCTACTCCGGGCCACTTTCTACCCCAGTATGCAGAACCTCTAATTGCTGGTATCCTACCTGGGACCTCCAGTATGCTTCCCACCCAAACATGAACCTTGATGTGCACCGCGTTCCATCCAGGGCCTCCTCTAGTGCACTCATTGTCCAACCCAGAACCACCAGCATGCTTCCCACCCAACCCTGGACCTTGATGTGCTGTTCCATCCAGGATCTCCTGTAGTGCGCTCACTGACCTACCCAGGAACCACCAGAATGCTTCCCATCCAAACATAGACCTTGATGTACTCCCTGCTCCATCCAGGATGTCCTCGAGTGCACTTATTGTCCAACCCAGAACCACCAGCATGCTTCCCTCCCAAACCTTGACGTGCTCCTTGTTCCATCCAGGACCTCCTCTAGTGTGCTCATTGTCCAATCTGGAACAACCAGCACGCTTCTTACCCAAACCTGGACCTTGATGTACTCCCTGTTCCAATGCACGACCTGCTCATTAACCAAATCAGAACCTTCAGTATGCTTCCTACCCAACCCTGGACCTTGATATGCTCCCTATTCCATTCAGGTCCTCACTGACCAACCCAGGAACCACCAGCATGCTTCCCACCCAACCATAGACATTGATGTGCTCCCTGTCCTATTCCATCCAGGACATCCTCTAGTGCGCTCATTGTCCAATCCAGAACCAACGTCACGCTTCCCACCAAACCCTGGACCTTGAGATGTGCTCCCTGTTCTATGCAGGGCCTCTTCCAGTGCGTTCGCTGTCCAACCTAGAACCTCCAGCATGCTTCAAAACCCAACCCTGGACTTCCTGTAGTGTTTTTCCAACCCACCTGTGACCTCTTCATGCTCCCCGCCCCATGGTGCCTGCATCCCTTCTCATACATTCTCCATTATATAAAAAGAAGAAGATTACATCCATCAGAGATGTAGCTGAGCCACAGAACAGACAATAAATTGTTCCAACTCTCCAGCCTCCAACCAAACACTGCGACCAGTTTTGGAGGCTATTGCTTTCCAGCAGACTTCAAGTGAGATAAGAGAATCAGCAAAGCACAATCACTGTGCAGGACTAGTAAAGCAAACCCTGAGTGTGTAAAGAGGAAATATTGTAACCCCCTCTACCCCCACCAATCGCAACCCTTCACCCCCCCCCAATCCAAATCGCACCCCTCACCCCCCTCCCAACCGCACTAATCACCCCCCCTCCCAACCGCATCCCTCTCCCCTCACCCCCAACCGCTTCCCTCACCCCTCACCCCCCCAACTGCACCCCTCACCCCCCCCAACCGCTTCCCTCTCCCCCCATCCCCCCCAACCGCTTCCCTCTCCCCTCACCCCCAACCGCTTCCCTCACCCCCCCCCCAACCGCTTCCCTCTCCCCCCCCCCAACCGCTTCCCTCTCCCCCCATCGCCCCCCCCAACCGCTTCCGTCTCCCCTCACCCCCCCAACTGCACCCCTCACCCCCCCAACCGCTTCCCTCTCCCCCCATCCCCCCCCCCAACCGCTTCCCTCTCCCCTCACCCCCCCAACCGCACCCCTCACCCTGAGTACATAGATAAGCCCAAACACGACACAGAAATGTTTCACATTACGTCGATCGGTTGCACACGTGAATCTTCATTTACAAGAAATCATGGAAAGAATAATCGCAGTACCTGGTCTCCCATCTGTGGGACGAAGGGGGATCGGCGGGGGATGGTGTCCAGGATCCACTGCGGTGGGAGCCACTCTTCACTCGGCTCTCCCTCCATTGACAGAAAGTCGTTCTGTTTCTATAAAACAAACACAAACAACTAAAAGGCTGAACAGCAACCAGTGATGGATATCGGCCATAATTATCTCCCTGGAAGTCCGTCAACAATCCCGACACCCAACAGAAGAGCGTCCAGCGACACCCGACAGGAGAGCGTCCAGCGACACCCGACAGAAGAGCGCCCAGCGACACCCGACAGAAGAGCGCCCAGAAGAGCGTCCAGCGACACCCGACAGAAGAGCGCCCAGAAGAGCGTCCAGCGACACCCAACAGAAGAGCGCCCAGAAGAGCGTCCAGCGACACCCAACAGAAGAGCGCCCAGAAGAGCGTCCAGCGACACCCAACAGAAGAGCGCCCAGAAGAGCGTCCAGCGACACCCGACAGAAGAGTGCCCAGCGACACCCAACAGAAAAGCGCCCAGAAGAGCGTCCAGCGACACCCAACAGAAGAGCGCCCAGCGACACCCAACAGAAGAGCGCCCAGCGACACCCAACAGAAGAGCGCCCAGCGACACCCAACAGAAGAGCGCCCAGCGACACCCAACAGAAGAGTGCCCAGAAGAGCGTCCAGCGACACCCGACAGAAGAGTGCCCAGCGACACCCAACAGAAAAGCGCCCAGAAGAGCGTCCAGCGACACCCAACAGAAGAGCGCCCAGCGACACCCAACAGAAGAGCGCCCAGAAGAGCGTCCAGCGACACCCAACAGAAGAGCGCCCAGCGACACCCAACAGAAGAGCGCCCAGAAGAGCGTCCAGCGACACCCAACAGAAGAGTGCCCAGTGACACCAAACAGAAGAGTGCCCAGTGACACCAAACAGAAGAGTGCCCAGCGACACCCAACAGAAGAGCGCCCAGCGACACCCGACAGAAGAGCGCCCAGCGACACCCGACAGAAGAGCGCCCAGCGACACCCGACAGAAGAGCGCCCAGCGACACCCGACAGAAGAGCGCCCAGCGACACCCGACAGAAGAGCGCCCAGCGACACCCGACAGAAGAGCGCCCAGCGACACCCGACAGAAGAGCGCCCAGCGACACCCGACAGAAGAGCGCCCAGCGACACCCGACAGAAGAGCGCCCAGCGACACCCAACAGAAGAGCGCCCAGCGACACCCAACAGAAGAGCGCCCAGTGACACCCAACAGAAGAGTGCCCAGAAGAGCGTCCAGCGACACCCAACAGAAGAGCGTCCAGCGACACCCAACAGAAGAGCGTCCAGCGACACCCAACAGAAGAGCGTCCAGCGACACCCAACAGAAGAGCGTCCAGCGACACCCAACAGAAGAGCGCCCAGTGACACCCAACAGAAGAGTGCCCAGCGACACCCAACAGAAGAGCGCCCAGTGACACCCAACAGAAGAGTGCCCAGTGACACCCTGGACGGGGTCCGACGCATTATCTTTCACCCTTTCACTGCCAGAACCAATGTTTGCACACGTTTAAAAAAATGTTTTCCACTTGAAGATTCCTTAAAGCCCCCAAACATGATATATTTTCTAAAAGAAAAGACCCTGGAGAAGAAAATAGCGGTTGTTTCAATTATTTTATGCTGTAAGATATTAGCACAACAGTTTATAAGATGCAAAATTTCAGTAAAAAAATAAAAATACACTAAAAGTTAATTTTAGGGCACACAAGCCGTTGTTTTCAATGGAATCCGTTTCCTGCACTACATTGATGGGACTCGGTGCCAGAGAGAGTAAAGTCTGGTCAAAGCTGCGATCCAAAGTCACAAATGGTGCGACTCTGGAGTCATTCAAGTGTGAAAGGAGTCTAAAGCACCCAATTTGTTTGGTAAATTATAAAAGATGGAGGTGGAGTCAAGTAAATAAAATACCCGACATGTCAGGGTGAAACGGAGACAAACTTCAGTCCCTTATATTCTCCGGGACGGAGCCTGTAACCTGGAGAAATGTGGAAACGTCGCCTATGGAGATTTTTAAGGGTCAAAGTTTTCTGCCATTCCACAAGAGGGCGCAATTTTGAAGTGTGACATGTTGGGTATCAATTTACTCGGCGTAACATTATCATTCACAATATAAAAAAACATTCTGTGAACTTTACTGCTGTCTCATTTTTTAAATCAAAAATTTGAATTTTTTTCCAAAACAATTACGCTTGTAAGACCGCTGCGCAAATACGGTGTGAGATAAAGTATTGCAACGACCGCCATTTTATTCTCTAGGGTGAAAAAAATGATATATAAAATGTTTAGGGGATCTAAGTAATTTTCTAGCAAAAAAAAACAAAAACTTGTAAACAAAAAGTGTCAAAAAGAGGAAGAGGTTAAAAGCCCCTCCAGGTCATCAGAGTAGAGATAACCGGGAATAATGGACCGAAAACTAATCTTCTCATTCCAGCCCCGACCACAGCCCTGGGTCTAAGGAGCTCCTGCCCCCAACCCCCCCCCCCAGGTCCAGGGAAGCATCAACAGTCATGAAGAGAACGATCGGAATCTTCACAAAGAGCCTTCACCTGATCAAGGGCAGAACAAGTGACGGCACACAGAGGACCTTCTCCAAGAGGCTTTGGATCAGCAAAAGAAGTAGTTCTAGGCCTTCAAACTGGTCAGGCCACACAAAGTCCTCCGGCACACTCAATCCCCAAGTGAGAGTAGCTGCAGCAGGAAGTTGGGGTGTTCCTCCCGACAACAATCCAGCAAGGATGATCTCCACACACCAAATAGAATCCAATGGGCACCCAGGTATGGAAACCTATCCCGTCGGTCCAGAGGCTAAACGATTGAGAACCAGTTTATAAGGCATTGCCCATAGGAAAGACCAAGACCCTCAGCATTGTCCAGTGCAGGGACCAGACTAATATACAGAAGGTTTATTACTGCATAGAAACCTTCAGCCTTCATAATCGCTATAAGAAAAAGCAGATGTGTCCTGGAAAAACAGATGATCCCGGTCCTTATTCATGGAAAGGATCCGGATCCACTAGGGGAGTATGATGGAAATTTGTCAGTAATGTGAGGAGGAATGGATCTCCTGTGTCTACGGACAGACATTCTATGTCTATGTGGTGGAGAAGCAACCGGGTCCAACTAAGCTCTGGGTTTTATTTTTTTTTTGAGTACCTGACAAGTCCTCGGGTACTCCCCAACCCAGGAAGCTGTGCTATGTGCTTATGTGATAGACCAACACAAAGTGTCACATAATTGTGAAGTGGAAGGAAAATGATAAATGATACAAATAAATATGTGAAAAGTGTGGGGGAGGGGCATTTGTATGGCGCCCCCCGGAGTCAATACTTTGTAGAACCTCCTTTCTCTACAAGTCTTTTTGGGGATGTCTCTACCAGCTTTGCACATCTAGAGAGGACATTTCTGCCCATTCTTCTTTATAAAATATCTCAAGTTCTGTCAGATTGGATGGAGAGCGTCTGTGAACAGCAATTTTCAAGTCTTGCCACAGATTTTCAATGTGATTTAGGTCTGGACTGTGACTGGGCCATTCTAACACATGAATATGCTTTGATCTAAACCATTCCATTGTAGCTCTGGCTGGATGTTTCGGGTCGTTGTCCTGCTGGAAGGTGAACCTCCGCCCCAGTCTCAAGTCTTTTGTAGACTCTAACAGGTTTTCTTCTAAGATTGTCCTGTATTTGTCTCCATCCATCTTCTCATCAACTCTGACCAGCTTCCCTGTCCCTGCTGAAGAAAACCATCCCCACCACATGATGCTGCCACCACCATGTTTCACAGTGGGGATGGTGTGTTCAGGGTGATGTGCAGTGTTAGTTTTCCCCACACATAGCGTTTTGTTTTTAGGCCATAAAGTTGAATTTTGGTCTCATGTGACTAGATCACCTTCTTCCACATGTTTGCTGTGTCCTCCACATGGCTTCTCACAAACTACAAACAGGACTTCTTATGACTTTCTTTCACCAATGTCTTTCTTCTTGTCACTCTTCCATAAAGGGCAGATTTGTGGAGAACACGACTAATAGTTGTCCTGTGGACAGATTCTCCCACCTGAGCTGTGGATCTCTGCAGCTCCTCCAGAGTTACCATGGACCTCTTGGCTCTTCTCTGATGAATGCTCTCCTTGCCCGGCCGGTCAGTTTAGGTGGACGGCCATGTCTTGGTAGGTTTGCAGTTGTGCCATACTCTTTCCATTTTCCGATGATGGATTGAACAGAGCTCTGTGAGATATTCAAAGCTTGGGAGATTAGGTGACTTCTGAAGGCAATTGGTTCCTCTAGATTTTAGTTAGGGGTATCAGAGTAAAGGGGGCTGAATACAAATGCCCCCCCCCCCCCCCACACACTTTTCACATATTTATTTGTATCATTTATCATTTTCCTTCCACTTCACAATTATGTGACACTTTGTGTTGGTCTATCACATAAAATCCCAATAAAATACATTTATGTTTTTGGTTGTAACAACATGTGGGGAATTTCAAGGGGTATGAATACTTTTTCCAGGCACTGTATATATATATCCTCACATATTACTATATACATTAGACATGTACAGTGTGATGTTGCGAACCTTTCTGCGGGTTTGTTTGCGTTTCTTCTCCTTGTTGTCCTCTTTGGTGTTCTCATCCTCAGAACTGCTGCACATCTTCCTGGAGGTCTGACGCGTTTGTCTCTTCGGAGGCTGCAGGTTGATTCCGGCGTCGGCGGTCCAGTCTGAATACTCGCTGGAGGAGTCACTACAAGAAGAAAGTACTGAGAAGAGTCACTACAAGAAGAAAGTACTGAGAAGAGTCACTACAAGAAGAAAGTACTGAGAGGAGTCACTACAAGAAGAAAGTACGGAGAAGAGTCACTACAAGAAGAAAGTACTGAGAGGAGTCACTACAAGAAGAAAGTACGGAGAGGAGTCACTACAAGAAGAAAGTACGGAGAAGAGTCACTACAAGAAGAAAGTACGGAGAGGAGTCACTACAAGAAGAAAGTACTGAGAAGAGTCACTACAAGAAGAAAGTACTGAGAAGAGTCACTACAAGAAGAAAGTACTGAGAAGAGTCACTACAAGAAGAAAGTACTGAGAGGAGTCACTACAAGAAGAAAGTACTGAGAGGAGTCACCACAAGAAGAAAGTACTGAGAGGAGTCACTACAAGAAGAAAGTACGGAGAGGAGTCACTACAAGTACGGAGAGGAGTCACTACAAGAAGAAAGTACTGAGAGGAGTCACTACAAGAAGAAAGTACGGAGAGGAGTCACTACAAGAAGAAAGTACGGAGAAGAGTCACTACAAGAAGAAAGTACGGAGAGGAGTCACTACAAGAAGAAAGTACTGAGAGGAGTCACTACAAGTACGGAGAGGAGTCACTACAAGAAGAAAGTACTGAGAGGAGTCACTACAAGAAGAAAGTACGGAGAGGAGTCACTACAAGAAGAAAGTACGGAGAAGAGTCACTACAAGAAGAAAGTACGGAGAGGAGTCACTACAAGAAGAAAGTACGGAGAGGAGTCACTACAAGAAGAAAGTACTGAGAGGAGTCACTACAAGAAGAAAGTACTGAGAGGAGTCACTACAAGAAGAAAGTACTGAGAGGAGTCACCACAAGAAGAAAGTACTGAGAGGAGTCACTACAAGAAGAAAGTACGGAGAGGAGTCACTACAAGAAGAAAGTACTGAGAGGAGTCACTACAAGAAGAAAGTACGGAGAGGAGTCACTACAAGAAGAAAGTACGGAGAGGAGTCACTACAAGAAGAAAGTACGGAGAGGAGTCACTACAAGAAGAAAGTACTGAGAGGAGTCACTACAAGAAGAAAGTACGGAGAGGAGTCACTACAAGAAGAAAGTACTGAGAGGAGTCACTACAAGAAGAAAGTACGGAGAGGAGTCACTACAAGAAGAAAGTACGGAGAGGAGTCACTACAAGAAGAAAGTACGGAGAAGAGTCACTACAAGAAGAAAGTACTGAGAAGAGTCACTACAAGAAGAAAGTACGGAGAGGAGTCACTACAAGAAGAAAGTACTGAGAAGAGTCACTACAAGAAGAAAGTACTGAGAAGAGTCACTACAAGAAGAAAGTACTGAGAAGAGTCACTACAAGTACGGAGAGGAGTCACTACAAGTACGGAGAGGAGTCACTACAAGTACGGAGAGGAGTCACTACAAGTACGGAGAGGAGTCACTACAAGTACGGAGAGGAGTCACTACAAGTACGGAGAGGAGTCACTACAAGTACGGAGAGGAGTCACTACAAGAAGAAAGTACGGAGAGGAGTCACTACAAGAAGAAAGTACTGAGAGGAGTCACTACAAGAAGAAAGTACGGAGAGGAGTCACTACAAGAAGAAAGTACTGAGAAGAGTCACTACAAGAAGAAAGTACGGAGAGGAGTCCCTACAAGAAGAAAGTACTGAGAAGAGTCACTACAAGAAGAAAGTACTGAGAGGAGTCACTACAAGAAGAAAGTACTGAGAAGAGTCACTACAAGAAGAAAGTACTGAGAAGAGTCACTACAAGAAGAAAGTACTGAGAAGAGTCACTACAAGAAGAAAGTACGGAGAGGAGTCACTACAAGTACGGAGAGGAGTCACTACAAGTACGGAGAGGAGTCACTACAAGTACGGAGAGGAGTCACTACAAGTACGGAGAGGAGTCACCCCAAATCACAGCCAGACAGAACGGATCTCCCCTGTTCCTCCTCTGACCTCATCAACATGCCAATGATATTATTAAAGGGTAAAACCGAGTGGTTGAGCCACATATTTTACCCCCCAGCAGCTCCCAGAGGTCAGAGATGGATAACCCCGGGCACAATCTCGCCGTCTCTCGGGACATCGGAGGGAAGTTTTCATGGATGAGCAGCCAATCAGAACTACCCGAGGAGGAGAAAGATGGCGGCCGTACCTGGAGGAGCTCTCGGACTGCCATGGTGGAACCGTCTCATCTGCAGACACTTCACTGGACACTCGAGATTCCTCAACCTGCCGGAGAGATCACAGAGTTCATGTCTGAGAGTCGGGTACAAGAAACCTCCCCGGGGGGCATTCACAGGTTCAATCCCAGAACCCCAGCGAGAGTTCCCAGAGTGTGTATACCCCCAATATTCACATTTAGAGAGCAAGGAGGGGGGCGGTGTGAGTGGGGATGGAGAGCGAGGAGGGGGGCGGTGTGAGTGGGGATGGAGAGCGAGGAGGGGGGCGGTGTGAGCGGGGATGGAGAGCGAGGAGGGGGGTGGTGTGAGCGGGGATGGAGAGCGAGGAGGGGGGCGGTGTGAGCGGTGGTGGAGAGCGAGGAGGGGGGCGGTGTGAGCGGGGATGGAGAGCGAGGAGGGGGGCGGTGTGAGCGGTGGTGGAGAGCGAGGAGGGGGGCGGTGTGAGTGGGGATGGAGAGCGAGGAGGGGGGCGGTGTGAGCGGGGATGGAGAGCGAGGAGGGGGGCGGTGTGAGCGGGGATGGAGAGCGAGGAGGGGGGCGGTGTGAGCGGGGATGGAGAGCGAGGAGGGGGGCAGTGTGAGCGGGGATGGAGAGCGAGGAGGGGGGCAGTGTGAGCGGGGATGGAGAGCAAGGAGGGGGGCGGTGTGAGCGGGGATGGAGAGCAAGGAGGGGGGCGGTGTGAGCGGTGGTGGAGAGCGAGGAGGGGGGCGGTGTGAGCGGGGATGGAGAGCGAGGAGGGGGGCGGTGTGAGCGGTGGTGGAGAGCGAGGAGGGGGGCAGTGTGAGCGGGGATGGAGAGCGAGGAGGGGGGCAGTGTGAGCGGGGATGGAGAGCAAGGAGGGGGGCGGTGTGAGCGGTGGTGGAGAGCGAGGAGGGGGGGCGGTGTGAGCGGGGATGGAGAGCGAGGAGGGGGGCGGTGTGAGCGGGGATGGAGAGCGAGGAGGGGGGCGGTGTGAGAGGGGATGGAGAGCGAGGAGGGGGGCGGTGTGAGAGGGGATGGAGAGCGAGGAGGGGGGCGGTGTGAGAGGGGATGGAGAGCGAGGAGGGGGGCGGTGTGAGCGGGGATGGAGAGCGAGGAGGAGGGTGGTGTGAGCGGGGATGGAGAGCGAGGAGGGGGGCGGGGTTGGAGAGCGAGGAGGGGTTGGAGAGCGAGGAGGGGTTGGAAAGCGAGGAGGGGTTGGAGAGCGAGGAGGGGTTGGAGAGCGAGGAGGGGTTGGAAAGCGAGGAGGGGTTGGAGAGCGAGGAGGGGTTGGATAGCGAGGAGGGGTTGGAGAGCGAGGAGGGGTTGGAGAGCGAGGAGGGGTTGGAGAGCGAGGAGGGCGGGGCAGGAAGTGGGCGTCACCTCGGAGGAGCTGGCTGAGTCCTCAGGGTTGGAGGGCGGTGGGCGTGTCTGGGAATCCTCGTGTTCTATATTGGAGCGGGTCTGGTAGGCGTGGTGACGCTTCCTTTGGATCTTGCGAAGGGCTCGTCCGCTGCACACCTGAAAATCATTCTGGAAAAAAACATGCCGAGAATCAAACACAGGACACAGAAAACGGGGTCACCTGTAGAGACAGGAAGTATTTCTACAATGGGGTCACCTGTAGAGACGGGAAGTATTTCTAGAATGGGGTCACCTGTAGAGACGGGAAGTATTTCTAGAATGGGTCACCTGTAGAGACAGGAAGTATTTCTACAATGGGGTCACCTGTAGAGACGGGAAGTATTTCTAGAATGGGGTCACCTGTAGAGACGGGAAGTATTTCTACAATGGGGTCACCTGTAGAGACGGGAAGTATTTCTACAATGGGGTCACCTGTAGAGACGGGAAGTATTTCTACAATGGGGTCACCTGTAGAGACGGGAAGTATTTCTACAATGGGGTCACCTGTAGAGACGGGAAGTATTTCTAGAATGGGGTCACCTGTAGAGACGGGAAGTATTTCTAGAATGGGGTCACCTGTAGAGACAGGAAGTATTTCTACAATGGGGTCACCTGTAGAGACGGGAAGTATTTCTAGAATGGGGTCACCTGTAGAGACGGGAAGTATTTCTAGAATGGGGTCACCTGTAGAGACGGGAAGTATTTCTAGAATGGGGTCACCTGTAGAGACAGGAAGTATTTCTACAATGGGGTCACCTGTAGAGACAGGAAGTATTTCTAGAATGGGGTCACCTGTAGAGACGGGAAGTATTTCTAGAATGGGGTCACCTGTAGAGACGGGAAGTATTTCTAGAATGGGGTCACCTGTAGAGACGGGAAGTATTTCTACAATGGGGTCACCTGTAGGACGGGAAGTATTTCTACAATGGGGTCACCTGTAGAGACGGGAAGTATTTCTACAATGGGGTCACCTGTAGAGACGGGAAGTATTTCTACAATGGGGTCACCTGTAGAGACGGGAAGTATTTCTACAATGGGGTCACCTGTAGAGACGGGAAGTATTTCTAGAATGGGGTCACCTGTAGAGACAGGAAGTATTTCTACAATGGGGTCACCTGTAGAGACAGGAAGTATTTCTACAATGGGGTCACCTGTAGAGACAGGAAGTATTTCTAGAATGGGGTCACCTGTAGAGACGGGAGGTATTTCTAGAATGGGGTCACCTGTAGAGACGGGAAGTATTTCTAGAATGGGGTCACCTGTAGAGACGGGAAGTATTTCTAGAATGGGGTCACCTGTAGAGACGGGAAGTATTTCTAGAATGGGGTCACCTGTAGAGACGGGAAGTATTTCTACAATGGGGTCACCTGTAGAGACGGGAAGTATTTCTAGAATGGGGTCACCTGTAGGACGGGAAGTATTTCTAGAATGGGGTCACCTGTAGAGACGGGAAGTATTTCTAGAATGGGGTCACCTGTAGAGACGGGAAGTATTTCTAGAATGGGGTCACCTGTAGAGACGGGAAGTATTTCTAGAATGGGGTCACCTGTAGAGACGGGAAGTATTTCTAGAATGGGGTCACCTGTAGAGACGGGAAGTATTTCTACAATGGGGTCACCTGTAGAGACGGGAAGTATTTCTAGAATGGGGTCACCTGTAGGACGGGAAGTATTTCTAGAATGGGGTCACCTGTAGAGACGGGAAGTATTTCTAGAATGGGGTCACCTGTAGGACGGGAAGTATTTCTAGAATGGGGTCACCTGTAGAGACGGGAAGTATTTCTAGAATGGGGTCACCTGTAGAGACGGGAAGTATTTCTACAATGGGGTCACCTGTAGAGACGGGAAGTATTTCTACAATGGGGTCACCTGTAGAGACGGGAAGTATTTCTACAATGGGGTCACCTGTAGAGACGGGAAGTATTTCTAGAATGGGGTCACCTGTAGAGACAGGAAGTATTTCTAGAATGGGGTCACCTGTAGAAACGGGAAGTATTTCTAGAATGGGGTCACCTGTAGAGACGGGAAGTATTTCTAGAATGGGGTCACCTGTAGAGACAGGAAGTATTTCTAGAATGGGGTCACCTGTAGAGACGGGAAGTATTTCTAGAATGGGGTCACCTGTAGAGACAGGAAGTATTTCTAGAATGGGGTCACCTGTAGAGACGGGAAGTATTTCTAGAATGGGGTCACCTGTAGAGACGGGAAGTATTTCTAGAATGGGGTCACCTGTAGAGACGGGAAGTATTTCTAGAATGGGGTCACCTGTAGAGACGGGAAGTATTTCTAGAATGGGGTCACCTGTAGAGACGGGAAGTATTTCTAGAATGGGGTCACCTGTAGAGACGGGAAGTATTTCTAGAATGGGGTCACCTGTAGAGACGGGAAGTATTTCTAGAATGGGGTCACCTGTAGAGACGGGAGGTATTTCTAGAATGGGGTCACCTGTAGAGACGGGAAGTACTTCTAGAATGGGGTCACCTGTAGAGACGGGAAGTACTTCTAGAATGGGGTCACCTGTAGAGACGGGAAGTACTTCTAGAATGGGGTCACCTGTAGAGACGGGAAGTATTTCTAGAATGGGGTCACCTGTAGAGACGGGAAGTATTTCTAGAATGGGGTCACCTGTAGAGACGGGAAGTATTTCTAGAATGGGGTCACCTGTAGAGAAGACTCACCCTCTGTGTTGGGTAGGAAGGTTTCCTTTTCTTCTCGGTGTTGTACAGATGGATCTCGATCTCACCTTTGATCGTCCTGCACTCTTCCTGAACTCTAGAAGAGAAATCATCAGATATTCAGATTTAGAACAGAAGAGGGCGGGGCTGGACAACCTCCATGTGACACCTAAAGGGCGACTCAAAAATGGATTTTTAAAACAGCTTACCTGTAAAATCCTTTTCTTGGAGTACATCACGGGACACAGAGCACCATAATAATGACTATGTGGGTTATACGCTTACCTTCAGGTGATTGGACACTGGCAACCAATAGTAAGACGGTTCCTCCCATATAACCCCTCCCACACAGGAAGTGCCTCAGTTTTGTAGCAAACAATGACGATCCCAGAAAGAGGGGAGGGACCTCCGTGTCCCGTGATGTACTCCAAGAAAAGGATTTTACAGGTAAGCTGTTTCTTTATGGTACATCACGGGACACAGAGCACCATAATAATGACTATGTGGGATGTCCTAAAGCAATGCATCTGAGGGGGGGTGGGGGATGGGGACACATCCCCAGACCCAATGGATCTGAGATTACAAAGCTGCCTGCAACACGCTGTGGCCAAACACAGTCTCCCTTTGAGACCTCACATCCACCTGGTAGAACCTGCTGAACGTATGAACTGAAGACCAAGGGGCCGCTTTGCAGACCTGAGCCATAGACACCTGCTGGTGTACTACCCATGATGCACTAATCCCTCTAATGGAGTGTGCTCTTAAATCCCGGGGTGGAACCCTGCGCTTTAATCCATACGCCTGGACAATAGTCTGACGAATCCACCTGGATATAGAAGAACTTGTTGCCGGCTGTCCTTTTTTAGGACCTTCAGGCAAGACAAAAAGACAGTTTTCCGAAAGGGAGCTGACATTTCCAAGTAAACCTTTATCGCTCTTACCACATCCAGTGAGTGAAGCGACTTTTCCTCCCTAGTCTTAGGGTTTGGAAAAAAGGAAGGTAAAATGATATCCTGTTCATGGATAATGACGCAAGAAAAACTGGTCAGTTCTATCTTGGATACAACTCCCCAGTTTGAAGCAATCTGGGAGCCCTGGGCTCAATATATGGGAATATCCCTGATCCCGGGTGTTGCGGGCAGCTCGAGATGCTGATTGCTGGGACTGACATCAGGTAGGCAGACACTTCTACTTTTCCCCCTTCTTTCTCCCCCCCCCCCCCCGTTTTTTCTCTCTTTTTCTTCTTCTTTCTCCTCGATTTCTGCTCCCTTCTCTAGGGAGATTACATAAGTTCACGTGATGGGCACTAGATTACTGTTAAGGTCCCTTGCCTTACTTGGAGACATGGTTACTCCTCTTATATGTGATCATAGGAAGCTGATATCACTTTTTCTAGTTGTCAGGTGACATTACTACAGCTTCACGAGACATGGCGAGAAGAGGCCTCGGCACCTCATTGGACACAGTAAGATCCCATTTGGGGTGTCCGGTGAGGAGCAGAGCCTCAAAACCTCGCAGTAATGTGAGTTACTTCATGTACGGTCGAATGGCCAGACAATCATTAACCTGAATAATTCTAACCTTGTCTTAGTCACGCAGGTTACCAATGTGCCTTCAATGTTAAAATGTAGCAACATGTTACTTTTATGCTTCTGACATTGTTTGTTTGTTTTCTGATGTGAAACGACAATAAAAATTTTAATGATAAAAATGATATCCTGATTCAAATGAAATTTGGAAACCACCTTCGGTAGAAAATCCGGACGAGGTCGCATGACCACTCTGTCCTGATGAAGAACCATAAAAGGTTCCTTGCAAGAAAGGGCGGCCAATTCTGACACCCTTCTAGCCGATGTTATAGCCACCAAAAAAACTAATTTCCTGGTCAACAGGACCAAAGGAATATGCCTAATAGGTTCAAAGGGCTGACTCTGTAAGGCTGAAAGTACCAAATTTAGGTCCCAAGGACATAAAGGTGGTTTAAGTGGTGGCCTCAGGTGTGTTACTCCCTTGACAAAGGTTCGCACCAAGGAATGAGATGCGATTGGTCTTTGGAAAAAAAACGATAAGGCCGAAATCTGTCCCTTGATTGTCCCTAAAGCGAGCTGCAAGTCTACTCCTGTTTGGAGAAAGGCGAGCACCCTTCCAATCGTATACCTACGAGGGTTCCATTTCTTTTCTCACACCAAGAAATGTAGGACTTCCATACTCTTATAATAGATAGCTCTAGAAACTGACTTTCTAGCGTTTATCAAAGTGGACCATACTGAACCCATAACACCACGGTCTTTCAATAGTCTGGTCTCAATAGCCAGGCCATCAAATTCAGCAACCGTAAAGAAGGATGGAATATGGGTCCTTGAGACAACAGGTCTGTGCGGCAAGGAAGAACCAACGGATCTCCTACTGCCAACTTCACAATCTCCGAGTACCATGATCTCCTGGGCCACGCTGGGGCCACTAAGATCACTGGCTTCCGTTCCTCCCGTCTTCTGCGTAGTAAGTGCGGCAGAATTTGGATCGGAGGGAAGGCATATATCAGAGAATACTGATCCCAAGGAACTACTAATGGGTCTATCCCAACAGCAAGCGGATCCTTGGTCCTGGATACAAACCTGTCCAGCTTGGCATTGAATCTGGATGCCAGCAGATCCACATCTGGGGTCCCCCAGTATTGGCAGATCTGTAGAAAAACCTCGGGATGCAGGGACCATTCCCCTGGTAACAATTTCTGGCGATTCAGGAAGTCCGCCTGCCAATTGTCCACCCCCGGGATAAACACTGCCGACAAAAACGGCACATGATTTTCTGCCCAGGTTAGTATATGATTTACTTCTCTTTGGGCTACCCAACTCCTGGTACCTCCCTCGTGGTTGATATACGCCACTACTGTGGAGTTGTCGAACTGAACTCTGACCGGAAAACCCTGCAATCTGGACATCCCTAATCACAGGGCCAGACGGGCTGCCCGAATCTCCAGTAGATTGATGGGCAGAGTCTTCTCTGTCTGGGACCATACTCCCTGGACAGATGCTTCCTCTAGGCCTGCTCCCCAGCCGAGAAGACTGGCATCCGTGGTCACCACTCTCCAGGCTACTGGTGGGAAAGACTTCCCTCTTTTTAAGTTGCTGGTTCTTAACCACCAAGAGAGGTTCCATAGAACCTGTGGAGATAGAACCATTGGTTGATGCAAGGTTCGAGCAGACTTGTCCAAGGCTTTCAGGATACTGTTCTGGAACACTCTGGAGTTAAAACTGTTCATATGGGACTGCGCTGAAAGATGACGCCATTTTGCCCAATAACCTCATGCACAGCCGGACAGAAGGTGTTGGTTCTTTTTTCACCTTCTGTACAAGTTCCACTATGGAGGCGACCTTTAAGGGCGGAAGAAACACTTTTTCTTGGGCGGTGTCCAAGACCAGACCCAGATACACCAAGGTTTGGGTCGGACAAAGAGCTGACTTGTCCAAATTTAGTACCCAACTTAGGCGTTGTAAGAACCGCACTGTATTTGACACGTTTAGAACGAGTGTAGGGCGAGAGCATTCCCTTAGAAGTAGATCGTCCAGATATCCTATTATGGAGACTCCTTGAGATCTTTGGGAAGCCAATACTGGGGTCAGAACCTTTGTGAAGACCCTGGGGGCCGTGGCTAGACCGAACTGGAAGTGACTGCCCTCTACAGCGAAGCGTAAGAACCTTTGGTGTGGACCGAAGATCGGCAAGTGAAGGTACGCATCCTTGATATCTATGGATGCCAAATAGTCTCCCTTTCTCAGGGACCTTATGACCGAACGAACCGACTCCATGCGGAAGGATCGGATGTCTACAAAGAAGTTGAGAGCCTTGAGGTCCAGAATGGACATTACTTCCCCATTTGGTTTCGGCACGGTGAATAGGTTTGAGTAAAACCCCTTGAATCTTTCCTCGTGCGGGACCTTTGCAATTACTCCCTGCATCAGCAGATGGTGTAAAGCTAGGAGTAGGCAACTTCTTTTCTCTGGATCCGCCGGGACCCTCGAGTGTAGAAAGTGGTCCAGGGGAACCTCCCGGAATTCTACCGTTCTTTACAGTGGAAATGACCCATCTGTCTTGAACCAGTTCTTCCCAGGCCTCCCCAAACAGCCGAAGCCTGCCCCCCACCCGTGAGAGCGGGGGCGCCCCTTCACAAGGTAGACTTGGAGTTGGGCTTGGGTGGCTTTTGGGTCCAGGGCTTTTTCTGACCCTGTGGTCTTTTAAACACAGACGCTGAGGCCGTCGATACCACTTAGGGGAAGAAGCACCAGGCCCTGGGGGATTAGGAATTTTACAAGAGGGCTGCTTCCCCTTCTTTTTAATAGGAAGCAGAGCGCTCTTTCCTCCAGAGATCTTTTGGATGTATTTATCCAGATCATCACCAAAAAGGGCGCTCTCCATGAAATGGAAAAGCAGCAAGTAGCCTTTTACATGGCGTCTCAGCAGACCAGTTCTTTAACCACAATACTCGGCGCATATGAACTGATAGTAACGCAAAATGAGACATCTGTTGAATTGAGTCTTTTAAAGCGTCTACCGCAAAACACAAGGCATGAGGTATCTGTGATAGTTCTTCAGCAGGTTCCTCCAGGCCAGGTATGTTCTTTATTATCCTCTTAAAGCGATCCTTTAGGGATTGACAAATCCCAATGGCTGAAATAGCTGGCTGAACCGCTGCACTGGCAACCGAGGAGGCGGCCTTCAATAAGGACTCTAGCTTTTTATCAGCTGGATCCTTGAAAACCTGGGCATTATCCACTGGACAGGTTAAGTTTTTATTCACGGAAGATATGGCAGTGTCTACCAAAGGTGTGCTCCATTTCTTCCTAAACTTCTCCTCCATAGGGTATAAAACAGAAAACCTTTTGGGAGGTAAGTATATCCTGTCAAGATGCTCCCAGTCCGCATAAATCACCTGCTCCAGTAACGGACGCAAGGGAAAGGCTTGGGTAATGTGTTTATGTCGCAAAGATCCCAGAGTGGAACAAGAGAGTGCAGACTCCTGAACCGGGGGTAACTTAAACCCAATTCATACCATCTTCATTAGAGATTGGATAAACAATTTCTGGGAATGGGAGGCTGACATTGGCTCCTTAGAGTCCTCAGCCGAGGAATCTTCAGCCTCTCCTACCTCCTGGTCCTTCATGACCACCTCCTCTGGATCCTCTGCTCATTCTGGTTCCAGGTCACCTGGACCCATCTGGCTATAAGAGTCCTGGTGCTCTAGTGACGCTCCACTTGGCCCAGGCCTGGGGGAAGGAGATCTATTACGCTTCCTTCCCCCCTGTGTTACAGAGGCAATCATGCCATCTATTTTGCCTTCAAGACCCGCTAAGGCAGATGCCAAATCATCCTTTGTAACATAAGCTGAGGTAGGTACATTGGTAGTGGCCACTATGCCTGACAAGTGCAATGGCTCAGCCAGGTCAGAAGCCGCAGGTCCTTCAAGAGAAACTGAGGCTGCATCAGCATGGGGTTGGTCTCCTGTCTTTTGTGGAGGGACTCTTACCCCTGGGCTTGCCTTGTTCCCTGCTCCTCGTTTTCTGGAAGACATTGCTTACACACGAGGAAGAAAAGGAGGAGTACTCCCCACAAACTACAACTATCCTTCAACCTGTCACCGCCGTGTCCAAGACCACCAGACTCACGTGCCCACCATTCGCTCTGCTTCCACCATGCACACGCCAGAATCTCCATGCTTATAAGTACCATCATGAGAGCGCGCGCATCAGCGATCGGAGACCCGCCTACCACATGTGCCACGCTGACGCTCGCGGCGCACCTATGACGTGGATAGCAGCGGCGCACGCAGTGTGCACGCAAAAAATTAAAAAATTTTAAAAATGCGTGCCAAACCGGCCTCTGTAATCCTGGCACAGCTCAAGGTTACACTAGCAGTTTACAAGGGGAAATCCACATATATATATATGAAAAAGGCCCCCAAAGGAGTACTCACCATCCCAAGCAGCAGGGCCTGTCTTGCCAGGCCCAATCTTCCCCCATCACGGTGGGTAGCGCCTCTAAGGACCTTCAGGGACCAGGTCCCCCATATTGGGGTCCACCCCCCTGGACCTGTAAAGCACCCTTTATGGTTTACCTTGGGCAGGATTGACCAGGAATACCAACTTTAACAAGGGTCCAGCGCCTATAAAGGACACATTACAAGCACCTCGTTCTCGAGCCGAGGTTCGGGTACATCCACTTTAGTAAAGCCATCCGAATGGATCCGATTAGAACGTCCTCAGTGGGACATCTTTGAAGAAACTGAAGAGCTTCAATATCTGTGACCATCACCTTCAAGACACTGGTGAGAAAACTGAGGTACTTCCTGTGTGGGAGGGGTTATATGGGAGGAACCGTCTTACTATTGGCTGCCAGTGTCCAATCACCTGAAGGTAAGCGTATAACCCACATAGTCATTATTATGGTGCTCTGTGTCCCGTGATGTAGAAGTACCCCCCCCTCCCCCTCCAGTGGCGATCGATCTGATCCCGCCCCTCTTACCTGCTGGCTCCGGGCTGTAATTCGTTCACCACGACCCGCCGGCTCCACGCCATCAGATCCCGCTCCGTCGCTATCTGGCTCCTCGGGGCGTTGTGATGCATTTGGCGCACTCCTTCGATCTGCCCGCTGCGCCGGAGGCCGACGTTCGGTGGAGACGACAGATCGAAACTCTGACTTCGCATGACTGTGTGAAAGGCGACATGAGAGAAGAGACTTGTCACTACCCAGGAGAGACTCGTCACCGCCCAGGAGAGAGACTCATCACCGCCCAAGAGACTCACCGCCCAGGAGAGAGACTCGTCACCGCCCAGGAGAGAGACTCGTCACCGCCCAGGAGAGAGACTCGTCACCGCCCAGGAGAGAGACTCGTCACCGCCCAGGAGAGAGACTCGTCACCGCCCAAGAGACTCACCGCCCAGGAGAGAGACTCGTCACCACCCAAGAGAGAGACTCGTCACCGCCCAAGAGACTCACCGCCCAGGAGAGAGACTCGTCACCGCCCAAGAGACTCACCGCCCAGGAGAGAGACTCGTCACCACCCAAGAGAGAGACTCGTCACCACCCAAGAGAGAGACTCGTCACCGCCCAAGAGACTCACCGCCCAGGAGAGAGACTCGTCACCGCCCAAGAGACTCACCGCCCAGGAGAGAGACTCGTCACCACCCAAGAGAGACTCGTCACCGCCCAGGAGAGAGACTCGTCACCGCCCAGGAGAGAGACTCGTCACCGCCCAGGAGAGAGACTCGTCACCGCCCAGGAGAGAGACTCGTCACCGCCCAGGAGAGAGACTCGTCACCGCCCAGAAGAGAAACTCATGACCGCCCAGGAGAGAAACTCATCACCGCCCAGAAGAGAGACACTCATCACCGCCCAGAAGAGAGACACTCGTCACCGCCCAGAAGAGAAACTCGTCACCGCCCAGAAGAGAGACACTCGTCACCGCCCAGAAGAGAGACACTCGTCACCGCCCAGAAGAGAGACACTCGTCACCGCCCAGAAGAGAGAGACTCGTCACCGCCCAGAAGAGAGACACGTCACCGCCCAGGAGAGACACTCGTCACCGCCCAGGAGAGACACTCGTCACCGCCCAGGAGAGAGACTCGTCACCGCCCAGAAGAGAGAGACTCGTCACCGCCCAGGAGAGAAACTCGTCACCGCCCAGAAGAGAGACACTCGTCACCGCCCAGAAGAGAGACACTCGTCACCGCCCAGGAGAGAGACACTCGACACCGCCCAGGAGAGACACTCGTCACCGCCCAGGAGAGACACTCGTCACCGCCCAGAAGAGAGACACTCATCACCGCCCAGGAGAGAGACACTCGACACCGCCCAGGAGAGAGACTCGTCACCGCCCAGAAGAGAGACACTCGTCACCGCCCAGAAGAGAGACACTCGTCACCGCCCAGGAGAGAGACTCGTCACCGCCCAGAAGAGAGACACTCGTCACCGCCCGAGAGAGACACTCGTCACCGCCCAGGAGAGAGACACTCGTCACCGCCCAGGAGAGAGACTCGTCACCGCCCAGGAGAGAGACTCGTCACCACCCAGGAGAGACACTCGTCACCGCCCAGAAGAGAGACACTCGTCACCGCCCAGAAGAGAGACACTCGTCACCGCCCAGAAGAGAGACACTCGTCACCGCCCAGAAGAGAGACACTCGTCACCGCCCAGAAGAGAGACACTCGTCACCACCCAGGAGAGACACTCGTCACCACCCAGGAGAGACACTCGTCACCACCCAGGAGAGACACTCGTCACCACCCAGGAGAGAGACTCGTCACCGCCCAGGAGAGAGACTCGTCACCACCCAGGAGAGAGACACTCGTCACCGCCCAGGAGAGACACTCGTCACCGCCCAGGAGAGAGACACTCGTCACCGCCCAGGAGAGACTCGTCACCACCCAGGAGAGACACTCGTCACCACCCAGGAGAGACACTCGTCACCGCCCAGGAGAGACACTCGTCACCGCCCAGGAGAGACACTCGTCACCGCCCAGGAGAGAGACTCGTCACCGCCCAGGAGAGAGACTCGTCACCGCCCAGGAGAGAGACTCGTCACCGCCCAGGAGAGAGACTCGTCACCGCCCAGGAGAGAGACACTCGTCACCGCCCAGGAGAGACACTCGTCACCGCCCAGGAGAGACACTCGTCACCGCCCAGGAGAGACACTCGTCACCGCCCAGGAGAGACACTCGTCACCGCCCAGGAGAGACACTCGTCACCGCCCAGGAGAGACACTCGTCACCGCCCAGGAGAGACACTCGTCACCGCCCAGGAGAGACACTCGTCACCGCCCAGGAGAGAGACTCGTCACCGCCCAGGAGAGACTCGTCACCACCCAGGAGAGACACTCGTCACCGCCCAGGAGAGACACTCGTCACCGCCCAGGAGAGACACTCGTCACCGCCCAGGAGAGACACTCGTCACCGCCCAGGAGAGACACTCGTCACCGCCCAGGAGAGACACTCGTCACCGCCCAGGAGAGACTCGTCACCACCCAGGAGAGACACTCGTCACCACCCAGGAGAGACACTCGTCACCACCCAGGAGAGACACTCGTCACCACCCAGGAGAGACTCGTCACCACCCAGGAGAGAGACTCGTCCCCACCCAGGAGAGAGACTCGTCCCCACCCAGGAGAGACTCGTCACCGCCCAGGAGAGAGACTCGTCACCGCCCAGGAGAGACTCGTCACCACCCAGGAGAGACTCGTCACCACCCAGGAGAGACTCGTCACCACCCAGGAGAGACTCGTCACCACCCAGGAGAGACTCGTCACCACCCAGGAGAGACTCGTCACCACCCAGGAGAGAGACGTCACCACCCAGGAGAGAGACTCGTCACCGCCCAGGAGAGAGACTCGTCACCGCCCAGGAGAGAGACTCGTCACCGCCCAGGAGAGAGACTCTTCACCGCCCAGGAGAGAGACTCGTCACCACCCAGGAGAGAGACTCGTCACCACCCAGGAGAGAGACTCGTCACCACCCAGGAGAGAGACTCGTCACCACCCAGGAGAGAGACTCGTCACCACCCAGGAGAGACACTCGTCACCACCCAGGAGAGACACTCGTCACCACCCAGGAGAGACACTCGTCACCACCCAGGAGAGACACTCGTCACCACCCAGGAGAGACACTCGTCACCACCCAGGAGAGAGACTTGTCACCACCCAGGAGAGACTCGTCACCACCCAGGAGAGACTCGTCACCACCCAGGAGAGAGACTCGTCACCGCCCAAGAGACTCACCGCCCAGGAGAGAGACTCGTCACCACCCAGGAGAGACACTCGTCACCACCCAGGAGAGAGACTCGTCACCACCCAGGAGAGACACTCGTCACCACCCAGGAGAGAGACTTGTCACCACCCAGGAGAGACTCGTCACCACCCAGGAGAGACTCGTCACCACCCAGGAGAGAGACTTGTCACCACCCAGGAGAGACTCGTCACCACCCAGGAGAGACCCGTCACCACCCAGGAGAGAGACTCGTCACCACCCAGGAGAGAGACTTGTCACCACCCAAGAGAGACTCGTCACCACCCAGGAGAGACACTCGTCACCGCCCAGAGACAGAACTTACAGCCACTCCCAGAAGCGGTCCTGTTTATTGGAGGACGATCGATAGGCTCCGCCTCCTCGGTGTGATGCTGGTCCTGTTCTCTCTGTAATTCTCTGATCATACTATCGAGGACGCTCTCCTCCTGGCTGCCCGTCTGCTGTCCTATGACTTGTTCCACCACCTCTCCGTTCCCTGAGACACACAAACCTTCTGTTAGGAGGTCAGGAGGGGTTATTCAGAGGACAGGGGGGGTTAGTAGGAGGTCAGGGAGGTTAGTCGGAGGTCAGGGGGGGGGGTTAGTCGGAGGACGGGGGGGTTAGTCGGAGGACAGGGGGGGTTAGTCGGAGGACAGGGGGGTTAGTCGGAGGACAGGGGGGTTAGTCGGAGGACAGGGGGGTTAGTCGGAGGTCAGGGGGGGTTAGCCAAAGGTCAGGGGGGTTTGTCGGAGGACAGGGGGGTTCGTCGGAGGACAGGGGGGTTCGTCGGAGGACAGGGGGGTTAGTCGGAGGTCAGGGGGGTTAGTCGGAGGTCAGGGGGGTTAGTCGGAGGCCAGGGGGGGTTAGTCGGAGGTCAGGGGGGGTTAGTCGGAGGTCAGGGGGGGTTAGTCGGAGGTCAGGGGGGGTTAGTCGAAGGTCAGGGGGGGTTAGTCGGAGGACAGGGGGGTTAGTCGGAGGTCAGGGGGGTTAGTCGGAGGTCAGGGGGGTTAGTCGGAGGTCAGGGGGGTTAGTCGGAGGTCAGGAGGGTTAGTCGGAGGTCAGGGGGGTTAGTCGGAGGTCAGGGGGGGTTAATCGGAGGACAGGGAGGTTAGTCGGAGGTTAGTCGGAGGGTAGGGGGAGTTAGTCGGAGGACAGGGGGGCTAGTCGGAGGTCAGGGGGGTTAGTCGGAGGTCAGGGGGGTTAGTCGGAGGTCAGGGGGGTTAGTCGGAGGTCAGGGGGGTTAGTCGCAGGGTAGGGGGGTTAGTCGGAGGACAGGGGGGTTAGTCGGAGGTCAGGGGGGTTAGTCGGAGGTCAGGGGGGTTAGTCGGAGGTCAGGGGGGTTAGTCGGAGGTCAGGGGGGTTAGTCGGAGGTCAGGGGGGTTAGTCGGAGGTCAGGGGGGTTAGTCGGAGGTCAGGGGGGTTAGTCGGAGAACAGGGGGGTTAGTCGGAGGTCAGGGGGGCTAGTCGGAGGTCAGGGGGGTTAGTCGGAGGTCAGGGGGGTTAGTCGGAGGTCAGGGGGGGTTAGTCGGAGGTCAGGGGGGGTTAGTCGGAGGTCAGGGGGGTTAGTCGGAGGTCAGGGGGGGTTAGTCGGAGGAAAGGGGGGGTTAGTCGAAGGTCAGGGGGGTTAGTCGAAGGTCAGGGGGGGTTAGTCGGAGGAAAGGGGGGGTTAGTCGAAGGTCAGGGGGGTTAGTTGGAGGTTAGTCGGAGGGTAGGGGGAGTTAGTCGGAGGGTAGGGGGGTTAGTCGGAGGTCAGGGGGGTTAGTCGGAGGTCAGGGGGAGTTAGTCGGAGGAAAGGGGGGGTTAGTCGGAGGACAGGGGGGGTTAGTCGGAGGACAGGGGGGTTAGTCGGAGGACAGGGGGGGTTAGTTGGAGGTTAGTCGGAGGGTAGGGGGAGTTAGTCGGAGGTCAGGGGGGTTAGTCGGAGAACAGGGGGGGTTAGTCGGAGAACAGGGGGGTTAGTCGAAGGTCAGGGGGGTTAGTCGGAGGTCAGGGGGGTTAGTCGCAGGGTAGGGGGGTTAGTCGGAGGACAGGGGGGTTAGTTGGAGGTTAGTCGGAGGTCAGGGGAGTTAGTCGGAGGGTAGGGGGGTTAGTCGGAGGTCAGGGGGGTTAGTCGGAGGTCAGGGGGGTTAGTCGGAGGTCAGGGGGAGTTAGTCGGAGGAAAGGGGGGGGTTAGTCGGAGGAAAGGGGGGGTTAGTCGGAGGACAGGGGGGTTAGTCGGAGGACAGGGGGGGTTAGTTGGAGGTTAGTCGGAGGGTAGGGGGAGTTAGTCGGAGGACAGGGGGGCTAGTCGGAGAACAGGGGGGGTTAGTCGGAGAACAGGGGAGTTAGTCGGAGGTCAGGGGGGTTAGTCGGAGGACAGGGGGGTTAGTCGGAGGTCAGGGGGGTTAGTCGGAGGGTAGGGGGGCTAGTCGGAGGTCAGGGGGGTTAGTCGGAGGTCAGGGGGGTTAGTCGGAGGTCAGGGGGGTTAGTCGGAGGTCAGGGGGGGTTAGTTGGAGGTTAGTCGGAGGGTAGGGGGAGTTAGTCGGAGGACAGGGGGGCTAGTCGGAGGTCAGGGGGGTTAGTCGGAGAACAGGGGAGTTAGTCGAAGGTCAGGGGAGTTAGACGAAGGTCAGGGGGGTTAGTCGGAGGTCAGGGGGGTTAGTCGGAGGTCAGGGGGGTTAGTCGGAGGTCAGGGGGGTTAGTCGGAGGTCAGGGGGGTTAGTCGGAGGACAGGTGGGTTAGTCGGAGGTCAGGGGGGTTAGTCGGAGGACAGGGGGGTTAGTCGGAGGTCAGGGGGGTTAGTCGGAGGAAAGGGGGGGTTAGTCGGAGGAAAGGGGGGGTTAGTCGGAGGACAGGGGGGTTAGTTGGAGGTCAAGGGGGGTTAGTCGGAGGACAGGGGGGTTAGTCGGAGGTCAGGGGAGTTAATCGGAGGTCAGGGGGGTTAGTCGGAGGTCAGGGGAGTTAATCGGAGGTCAGGGGGGTTAGTCGGAGGTCAGGGGGGTGAGTCGGAGAACAGGGGGGTTAGTCGAAGGTCAGGGGAGTTAGTCGAAGGTCAGGGGGGTTAGTCGCAGGGTAGGGGGGTTAGTCGGAGGACAGGGGGGGTTAGTCGGAGGTCAGGGGGGTTAGTCGGAGGTCAGGGGGGTTAGTCGGAGGTCAGGGAAGTTAGACGGAGGACAGGGGAGTTAGACGGAGGACAGGGGAGTTAGACGGAGGACAGGGGGGTTAGTCGGAGGTCAGGGGAGTTAGACGGAGGACAGGGGAGTTAGACGGAGGTCAGGGAGGGGTTAGTCGGAGGTCAGGGGGGTTAGTCGGAGGTCAGGGGAGTTAGTCAGAGGTCAGGGGAGTTAGTCAGAGGTCAGGGGAGTTAGACGGAGGTCAGGGGAGTTAGTCAGAGGTCAGGGGGGTTAGTCGGAGGTCAGGGGGGTTAGTCGGAGGTCAGGGGGGTTAGTCGGAGGTCAGGGGGGTTAGTCGGAGGTCAGGGGGGTTAGTCGGAGGTCAGGGGAGTTAGACGGAGGTCAGGGGAGTTAGTCAGAGGTCAGGGGGGTTAGTCGGAGGTCAGGGGTGTTATTCGGGGGGGTCAGAGATCAGAGGGGAGCAGAGACCACACACAGGGCACTCAATACCGTTGGATATGTATCCAAGCTGAGGGATAAGTTGTTCGTCTTTGCAGTTCTCTCTCCCGGGAACGAGGCGCTGGAATCGGGTTGGGTGAGGATTCCCGTCCACGTCCACCAGGAAGGGAGGAGGCATGAGGTGCGGGGCCTGCTGGGTCTGCTCATCCAGCACATAGTTGTTGGAGTCTCGGATCAATGGACGGAAGTCTGTATGGAAGAACATCTGTTCGGGGATCTGTAGGACCAGGAATTAGAAGGTCAGTGATTGGAGATCATTGGAGAACGTTCTCTATGGTCCCACCATCCTTCCTCCTCCCGGCACAGACTCACCTTTTCATACGCTTTGCTGCACCCAAATCCGAAGAGCAAGAGGTGGCCATGGGAGTCGGTGCAGGCAAAGTGCTGCCCGTCCGGGGAAAACTTGCAATCAAACACCGCGCCGTGTCCCTGACCTTCAATCTGACCAATCACAGCACAGGAACAGGTTATATTATATTACACAGGGAAAACACTCATCCAATGAGTAAGAGGGAGAGAGAACGAATAGTGAGAGAAGGAGACTGGTAAAGCGAAGGAGAGCTGCAGATTATTATTATACAGGATTTATATTTTATCATCAGTTTAAACGAGCTTTTACTATCTAATAGGGAGGGGCAAGTGACACCAAAGTTATCAACTGTGAGGGATGAGCTGATGGAGAACGTAAAGTCACCGAAAGGTAGACAGAGTAGGTTATAGCTATCAGATTGGGGTAGGGAGTTCTGAAAGATGGGAGAGGACCTGGACAGATTGGGGTAGAGAGTTCTGAAGGATGGAAGAGGTCCGGGACAGGTTGGGGTAGAGAGTTCTGAAGGATGGAAGAGGTCCTGGACAGGTTGGGGTAGAGAGTTCTGAAGGATGGAAGAGGTCCTGGACAGATTGGGGTAGAGAGTTCTGAAGGATGGAAGAGGTCCTGGACAGATTGGGGTAGAGAGTTCTGAAGGATGGAAGAGGTCCTGGACAGATTGGGGTAGAGAGTTCTGAAGGATGGAAGAGGTCCTGGACAGATTGGGGTAGAGAGTTCTGAAGGATGGAAGAGGTCCTGGACAGATTGGGGTAGGGAGCTTCAGAAGATGGGAGAGGACCTGGACAGATTGGGGTAGGGAGCTTCAGAAGATGGGAGAGGACCTGGACAGATTGGGGTAGGGAGCTTCAGAGGACGGGAGATGCTCTGGAGAAGTCCTGGAGGTGAGCATCAAAGAAGGTGAAGAGGGAGCTGGAGAGCAAGAGGTCTTGGAAGGTGCAAGGAATGTGGTTTGGATTTCATTTTGAGGTGCGGTTAGTGATGTAGCTGTGGACAGTTTGCGTGATATTATGGGATGAGGTTGATGAAGTAGCACTGAGGGCCGAGTTGTGGATGGCTTTGTATGTTATTATTATTAAGAATTTTATTCCTTCTGCGAATGGAGGCCAGTGAAGGGATTGGCAGAGAGGGGCGGAGGACACTGATTGGAGGCCAGTGGAGGGATTGGTAGAGAGGGATAGAGAATGCTCAGTGGAGGGATTGGTAGAGAGGGGTGGAGGACACTGAATGGAGGTCAGTGGAGGGATTGGTAGAGAGGGGTGGAGGACACTGAATGGAGACCAGTGGAGGGATTGGTAGAGAGGGGTGGAGGACACTGAATGGAGGTCAGTGGAGGGATTGGTAGAGAGGGGTGGAGGACACTGAATGGAGGTCAGTGGAGGGATTGGTAGAGAGGGGTGGAGGACACTGAATGGAGACCAGTGGAGGGATTGGTAGAGGGATAGAGAATGCTCAGTGGAGGGATTGGTAGAGAGGGATAGAGAATGCTCAGTGGAGGGATTGGTAGAGAGGGGTGGAGGACACTGAATGGAGACCAGTGGAGGGATTGGTAGAGAGGGGTGGACGACATTGAATGGAGACCAGTGGAGGGATTGGTAGAGAGGGGCGGAGGACACTGATTGGAGGCCAGTGGAGGGATTGGTAGAGAGGGGTGGAGGACACTGATTGGAGGCCAGTGGAGGGATTGGTAGAGAGGGATAGAGAATGCTCAGTGGAGGGATTGGTAGAGAGGGGTGGAGGACACTGAATGGAGGCCAGTGGAGGGATTGGTAGAGAGGGGTGGAGGACACTGAATGGAGACCAGTGGAGGGATTGGTAGAGAGGGGTGGAGGACACTGAATGGAGGCCAGTGGAGGGATTGGTAGAGAGGGGTGGAGGACACTGAATGGAGGCCAGTGGAGGGATTGGTAGAGAGGGGTGGAGGACACTGAATGGAGACCAGTGGAGGGATTGGTAGAGAGGGGTGGAGGACACAGAATGGAGATCAGTGGAGGGATTGGTAGAGAGGGGTGGAGGACACTGAATGGAGACCAGTAGAGGGATTGGTAGAGAGGGGTGGAGGACACTGAATGGAGACCAGTGGAGGGATTGGTAGAGAGGGGTGGAGGACACTGAGTGGAGGTCAGTGGAGGGATTGGTAGAGAGGGGTGGAGGACACTGAATGGAGGTCAGTGGAGGGATTGGTAGAGAGGGGCGGAGGACACTGATTGGAGGCCAGTGGAGGGATTGGTAGAGAGGGATAGAGAATGCTCAGTGGAGGGATTGGTAGAGAGGGGTGGAGGACACTGAATGGAGGCCAGTGGAGGGATTGGTAGAGAGGGGTGGAGGACACTGAATGGAGACCAGTGGAGGGATTGGTAGAGAGGGGTGGAGGACACTGAGTGGAGGTCAGTGGAGGGATTGGTAGAGAGGGGTGGAGGACACTGAATGGAGGTCAGTGGAGGGATTGGTAGAGAGGGGTGGAGGACACTGAATGGAGACCAGTGGAGGGATTGGTAGAGAGGGGTGGAGGACACAGAATGGAGATCAGTGGAGGGATTGGTAGAGAGGGGTGGAGGACACTGAATGGAGACCAGTAGAGGGATTGGTAGAGAGGGGTGGAGGACACTGAATGGAGACCAGTGGAGGGATTGGTAGAGAGGGGTGGAGGACACTGAGTGGAGGTCAGTGGAGGGATTGGTAGAGAGGGGTGGAGGACACTGAATGGAGGTCAGTGGAGGGATTGGTAGAGAGGGGTGGAGGACACTGAATGGAGACCAGTGGATGGATTGGTAGAGAGGGGTGGAGGACACTGAATGGAGGTCAGTGGAGGGATTGGTAGAGAGGGGTGGAGGACACTGAATGGAGATCAGTGGAGGGATTGGTAGAGAGGGGTGGACGACATTGAATGGAGACCAGTGGAGGGATTGGTAGAGAGGGGCGGAGGACACTGATTGGAGGCCAGTGGAGGGATTGGTAGAGAGGGGTGGAGGACACTGATTGGAGGCCAGTGGAGGGATTGGTAGAGAGTGATAGAGAATGCTCAGTGGAGGGATTGGTAGAGAGGGGTGGAGGACACTGAATGGAGGCCAGTGGAGGGATTGGTAGAGAGGGGTGGAGGACACTGAATGGAGACCAGTGGAGGGATTGGTAGAGAGGGGTGGAGGACACTGAATGGAGGCCAGTGGAGGGATTGGTAGAGAGGGGTGGAAGACACTGAATGGAGATCAGTGGAGGGATTGGCAGAGAGGGGTGGAGGACACTGAATGGAGATCAGTGGAGGGATTGGTAGAGAGGAGTGGAGGACACTGAATGGAGGCCAGTGGAGGGATTGGCAGAGAGGGGTGGAGGACGCTGAATGGAGACCAGTGGAGGGATTGGCAGAGAGGGGTGGAGGACACTGAATGGAGGTCAGTGGAGGGATTGGCAGAGAGGGGTGGAGGACACTGAGTGGAGGTCAGTGGAGGGATTGGCAGAGAGGGGTGGAGGACACTGAATGGAGACCAGTGGAAGGATTGGTAGAGAGGGGTGGAGGACACTGAATGGAGACCAGTGGAGGGATTGGTAGAGAGGGGTGGAGGACACTGAATGGAGACCAGTGGAGGGATTGGTAGAGAGTGGTGGATGACATTGAATAAGGTGGAGGAGTATAAAAGAAGCTTTCATGAGTTACCATGTTGAAGTAATTGCGAATTTTGATCCCCTTCTCCAGATCCCAGACGAAGATGTTCCCATCATGACCAGCAGACAGGAGGATCCTGGAATCGAATGGATGGGCTTCCAGGACAAACACTTCATCATCGTGACCCTGCCCGGAAATGGAGAGAAGACACAATGTCAGACAAGCAGAGGTCAGTTTCATTCTAAGGAGAGGAATTTGGGGTGAAGAGAAGGACAACAAATACAAAGGTCCATGTAATACCGGGAAAACCTCATAGGAGGCGCTCTGATGAGGAACGATCTACTCACAGACAATATGTGAAGAAGTTGTCCTGTATGGGAATTCCAGACTTTCAGGAAGAAGTTGTTGACGGCGGTGATGACGGTTGTGTCGGAGCGATCCCAGGCCACCATGGTGACTTTCAGCTTGGCCACTTTGTCCTCCACACTCACCACAGAGCTCCTACAACAGAGATCGTACACCAGATCATATATGGAGGGACTAAACAACCCTTCCGAGGTGAGATCGCCCTTCAGGAGGAGCCAACAGACACCTTCAATACTTCTGCCCAAGTAAACCATCTGCTTCTCAATTCCCCCTCGGTCCCGCACTATCCTCACTTCCCTCTCAGTCCCGCACTATCCTCACTTCCCTCTCAGTCCCGCACTATCCTCACTTCCCTCTCAGTCCCGCACTATCCTCACTTCCCTCTCAGTCCCGCACTATCCTCACTTCCCTCTCAGTCCTGCACTATCCTCACTTCCCTCTCAGTCCCGCACTATCCTCACTTCCCTCTCAGTCCCGCACTATCCTCACTTCCACCTTGGTCCCTCACTATCCTCACTTCCCTCTCAGTCCCGCACTATCCTCACTTCCCTCTCAGTCCCGCACTATCCTCACTTCCACCTCAGTCCCGCACTATCTTCACTTCCCTCTCAGTCCCGCACTATCCTCACTTCCCCCTCGGTCCCGCACTATCCTCACTTCCCTCTCAGTCCCGCACTATCCTCACTTCCCCCTCGGTCCCGCACTATCTTCACTTCCCTCTCAGTCCCACACTATCCTTACTTCCCTCTCAGTCCCGCACTATCCTCACTTCCCCCTCGGTCCCGCACTATCCTCACTTCCCTCTCAGTCCCGCACTATCCTTACTTCCCTCTCAGTCCCGCACTATCCTTACTTCCCCCTCAGTCCCGCACTATCCTCACTTCCCTCTCAGTCCCGCACTATCCTCACTTCCCTCTCAGTCCCGCACTATCCTCACTTCCACCTCAGTCCCGCACTATCCTCACTTCCCCCTCAGTCCCGCACTATCCTCACTTCCCCCTCAGTCCCGCACTATCCTCACTTCCCTCTCAGTCCCGCACTATCCTCACTTCCACCTCAGTCCCGCACTATCCTCACTTCCACCTCAGTCCCGCACTATCTTCACTTCCCTCTCAGTCCCGCACTATCCTCACTTCCCCCTCGGTCCCGCACTATCCTCACTTCCCTCTCAGTCCCGCACTATCCTCACTTCCCTCTCAGTCCCGCACTATCCTCACTTTTCCCTCGGTCCCGCACTATCCTCACTTCCCTCTCAGTCCCGCACTATCCTCACTTCCCTCTCAGTCCCGCACTATCCTCACTTCCCTCTCAGTCCCGCACTATCTTCACTTCCCTCTCAGTCCCGCACTATCCTCACTTCCCCCTCGGTCCCGCACTATCTTCACTTCCCTCTCAGTCCCGCACTATCCTCACTTCCCTCTCAGTCCCGCACTATCCTCACTTCCCCCTCGGTCCCGCACTATCCTCACTTCCCTCTCAGTCCCGCACTATCTTCACTTCCCTCTCAGTCCCGCACTATCTTCACTTCCCTCTCAGTCCCGCACTATCCTCACTTCCCTCTCAGTCCCGCACTATCCTCACTTCCCCCTCGGTCCCGCACTATCCTCACTTCCCTCTCAGTCCCGCACTATCCTCACTTCCCTCTCAGTCCCGCACTATCCTCACTTCCCCCTCGGTCCCGCACTATCCTCACTTCCCTCTCAGTCCCGCACTATCCTCACTTCCCCCTCAGTCCCGCACTATCTTCACTTCCCTCTCAGTCCCGCACTATCCTCACTTCCCCCTCAGTCCCGCACTATCTTCACTTCCCTCTCAGTCCCGCACTATCCTCACTTCCCCCTCAGTCCCGCACTATCCTCACTTCCCCCTCAGTCCCGCTTCCCTCTCAGTCCCGCACTATCCTCACTTCCCCCTCAGTCCCACTTCCCCCTCAGTCCCGCGCTATCCTCACTTCCCCCTCAGTCCCGCTTCCCTCTCGGTCCCGCACTATCCTCACTTCCCCCTCAGGAAACCAATCACCAGGAGAGGTCTTACCCGGGCATTCTGGCAGTCATATCCAGTACAATCATCTTCCACTCCTGCTGCTGGTAGTGCCAGATCCGCGCTGTGCCATCTCTGCTTCCACTGACAAAGCACAATCTACAAAACCAACACAGGGGGGTCACAGGGGGCCTCCGACCTCCAAAATACAGAGGACAACAGGAGGGCAGGGCAGTATATAACACAGGTCTGGATGGATCTGGGATGTTCTACCAGAAGATCCTCATCGATCAGCATAAGAAATCAAGACAAACGTTCAACACCAACTAGAGACTAAATAAATAAATATAGACTACATGAGAAAACAGAATCCAACAATCTGCAGATCTCATAAACCCAAATTATATTCACAATAGAAAATAGAAAACACATCGAATGTTTAATCTGAGAAAATACAACCTCCTCTAATGAAGATCAGGACCTCCTCCCTACTGGAAGATCCCCAATACAACCTCCTCTAATGAAGATCAGGATCTCCTCCCTACTGGAAGATCCCAAATACAACCTCTTCTAATGAAGATCAGGATCTCCTCAGTACTGGAAGATCTCCAATACAACCTCCTCTAATGAAGATCAGGACCTCCTCCCTACTGGAAGATCCCCAATACAACCTACTCTAATGAAGATCAGGATCTCCTCCCTACTGGAAGATCCCAAATACAACCTCTTCTAATGAAGATCAGGACCTCCTCCCTACTGGAAGATCCCCAATACAACCTCCTCTGATGAAGATCAGGACCTCCTCCCTACTGGAAGATCCCCAATACAACCTCCTCCAAAGAAGATCAGGATCTCTTCCCTACTGGAAGATCCCAAATACAACCTCTTCTAATGAAGATCAGGATCTCCTCAGTACTGGAAGATCTCCAATACAACCTCCTCTAATGAAGATCAGGACCTCCTCCCTACTGGAAGATCCCCAATACAACCTCCTCCAAAGAAGATCAGGATCTCCTCCCTACTGGAAGATCTCCAATACAACCTCCTCCAAAGAAGATCAGGACCTCCTCAATACTGGAAGATCCCAAATACAACCTCCTCCAATGAAGATCAGGATCTCCTCCCTACTGGAAGATCTCCAATACAACCTCCTCTAATAAAGATCAGGATCTCCTCCCTACTGGAAGATCTCCAATACAACCTCCTCCAATGAAGATCAGGACCTCCTCAGTACTGGAGGATCTCCAATACAACCTCCTCTAATAAAGATCAGGATCTCCTCCCTACTGGAAGATCTCCAATACAACCTCCTCTAATAAAGATCAGGATCTCCTCCCTACTGGAAGATCTCCAATACAACCTCCTCCAAAGAAGATCAGGACCTCCTCAGTACTGGAAGATCCCAAATACAACCTCTTCTAATGAAGATCAGGATCTCCTCCCTACTGGAAGATCTCCAATACAACCTCCTCTAATGAAGATCAGGATCTCCTCAATACTGGAAGATCCCAAATACAACCTCCTCCAATGAAGATCAGGACCTCCTCAGTACTGGAAGATCCCAAATACAACCTCTTCTAACGAGGATCAGGATCTCCTCCCTACTGGAAGATCTCCAATACAACCTCCTCTAATGAAGATCAGGATCTCCTCAGTACTGGAAGATCTCCAATACAACCTCCTCTAATGAAGATCAGGATCTCCTCAGTACTGGAAGATCTCCAATACAACCTCCTCTAATGAAGATCAGGATCTCCTCAGTACTGGAAGATCTCCAATACAACCTCCTCTAAGGAAGATCAGGATCTCCTCAGTACTGGAAGATCCCCAATACAAATCCTCTAATTAAGGCAGAGATCTCCTCAGTACTGGAAGATCTCCAATACAACCTCTAATGAAGATCAGGATCTCCTCAGTACTGGAAGATCCCCAATACAACCTCTAATGAAGATCAGGATCTCCTCAGTACTGGAAGATCCCCAATACAACCTCCTCTAATTGAGGCCGGGATCTCCTCAGTACTGGAAGATCCCCAATACAACCTCCTCTGATGAAGATCGGGATCTCCTCAGTACTGGAAGATCCCCAATACAACCTCCTCTGATGAAGGTCGGGATCTCCTCAGTACTGGAAGATCCCCAATACAACCTCCTCTGATGAAGATCAGGATCTCCTCAGTACTGGAAGATCCCCAATACAACCTCCTCTGATGAAGATCAGGATCTCCTCAGTACTGGAAGATCCCCAATACAACCTCCTCTGATGAAGGTCGGGATCTCCTCAGTACTGGAAGATCTCCAATACAACCTCCTCTAACGAAGGCCGGGATCTCCTCAGTACTGGAAGATCCCAAATACAACCTCCTCTAATGAAGGCAGAGATCTCCTCAGTACTGGAAGATCTCCAATACAACCTCCTCTAATGAAGGCCGGGATCTCCTCAGTACTGGAAGATCCCAAATACAACCTCCTCTAATGAAGATCAGGATCTCCTCAGTACTGGAAGATCCCCAATACAACCTCCTCTAATGAAGGCCGGGATCTCCTCAGTACTGGAAGATCCCCAATACAACCTCCTCTAAGGAAGATCAGGATCTCCTCAGTACTGGAAGATCCCCAATACAAATCCTCTAATTAAGGCAGAGATCTCCTCAGTACTGGAAGATCTCCAATACAACCTAATGAAGGTCAGGATCTCCTAGGTACTGGAAGATCCCCAATACAACCTCTAATGAAGATCAGGATCTCCTCAGTACTGGAAGATCCCCAATACAACCTCCTCTAATTGAGGCCGGGATCTCCTCAGTACTGGAAGATCCCCAATACAACCTCCTCTGATGAAGATCAGGATCTCCTCAGTACTGGAAGATCCCCAATACAACCTCCTCTGATGAAGATCAGGATCTCCTCAGTACTGGAAGATCCCCAATACAACCTCCTCTGATGAAGGTCGGGATCTCCTCAGTACTGGAAGATCCCCAATACAACCTCCTCTAATGAAGGTCAGGATCTCCTCAGTACTGGAAGATCTCCAATACAACCTCCTCTAACGAAGGCCGGGATCTCCTCAGTACTGGAAGATCCCAAATACAACCTCCTCTAATGAAGGCAGAGATCTCCTCAGTACTGGAAGATCTCCAATACAACCTCCTCTAATGAAGGCCAGGATCTCCTCAGTACTGGAAGATCTCCAATACAACCTCCTCTAATGAAGATCAGGATCTCCTCAGTACTGGAAGATGCCCAATACAACCTCCTCTAATGAAGGCAGAGATCTCCTCAGTACTGGAAGATCTCCAATAGAACCTCCTCTAATGAAGGCAGAGATCTCCTCAGTACTGGAAGATCTCCAATACAACCTCCTCTAATGAAGATCAGGATCTCCTCAGTACTGGAAGATCTCCAATACAACCTCCTCTAATGAAGATCAGGATCTCCTCAGTACTGGAAGATCTCCAATACAACCTCCTCTAATGAAGATCAGGATCTCCTCAGTACTGGAAGATCCCCAATACATATAACTGAGCAGAGGGAAGACTCGATAATGATCAGTCTGACCAAAACATTTGCAGAGGGATAATCAGGAAGATACGGGAATGATCAATACTTACCGATCGCTGTTATTGCAGAACTGAACCGCTATGACTTTATCCTGAAAAATGAAACAGATCACTCTCATTGATCAGATCATTGTCCTACAGATATATCACTCTCATTGATCAGATCATTGTCCTACAGATATATCACTCTCATTGATCAGATCATTGTCCTACAGATATATCACTCTCATTGATCAGATCATTGTCCTACAGCTATATCACTCTCATTGATCATTACCATACAGATATATCACTCTCATTAATCAGATCATTGTCCTACAGATATATCACTCTCATTGATCAGATCATTGTCCTACAGATATATCACTCTCATTGATCATTACCATACAGATATATCACTCTCATTGATCATTACCATACAGCTATATCACTCTCATTGATCATTACCATACAGATATATCACTCTCATTGATCATATCATTTAAACCCCCCAAACGTTATATTTCCTAAAAGCAGAGAACTTGTAGAATACAATGGAGGTAGTTACCATTTTTTATGTCATCCGATTAGTGCAACTGTTTATTACATACAAATTGTTAGTAAAAAAAATAATGGATTGTTAATGTCGGGGTACAGAGGCATAATATATTACCCAATGATTTGGTAAAAAATATGATGCCATCACCCACTCTACAATCGTATACACTATATAGACCACTTGTAGACCCGCCCACAATAATTGTAGTAGTAATGTTACTGCGAGCGGGACATACGGGAACGATCACATTCCTGTACTTGGGGAGCTGCACATGCGCACTAGAGCGCCCCCTGGGCATGCATTCCTGTGACCACTATGTACATCAGACACAGCAGATCACGGTGATTGATACCCATCCGCTAAGAGCAGCCGGGGTATCATGTGATCACTATGACCAATCACAGCAATCACATGATAATGTAAACAAAATGTCATGCATGGGTTAACATTCACGAACAGCTTGCTTATGGTTGTGATCTGCGATTGGCCCACAACAATCACATGGTACCTGCCTACCTTTACCATATGATTAGCTGTAGCCAATCACAGATCACAACCATAAGCAAGCTGTTCGTGAATGTTAACCCATGCATGACATCTAAAACTATTGTTTATACAGTGATCACCAATATATATATACAATAATCAGTGTAAAAAATAAACCCCTGATCACCCCCCTCCCCCCATAGTACTGTGACACTGAGCTACACTGATGACAGGATGTAAAAAACAAAAACAAAACAAAAAAAAAAGAAAAAAGAAAAAAGTAGAAAATATCGTCTTGTTTATTTGTTTAAATTTCAGTCTTTTTTTGTTTATATAATAAAAAATAAAAAAAAGCAGATGTGATCAAATATCACCAAAAGAAACCTCTTTGTGTAAAAAAAAAAAAAAATGATATAAATATAATTTGGGTACAATGTTGTGTAATCACGCAATTACCAGTTTAAAATGTCTGCGCGGAGTTCAGCTTTACACACCACAGCGGTGCAATAATTACAGATTATACCTGCAGCACCCCCTACTGGAATTATCTGCTATTGCAGCACCACCAGACCATGTCCAGAGCAATACTGGACCTCAGCACCCCCAACGTGTGTAATAGGAGGGCGAAGCATTCCGCCCTCTACACAGAGGGGGGGGGCGGGATCACTCTACACAGAGGGGGGGGGCGGGATCCCTCTACACAGAGGGGGGGGGGCGGGATCCCTCTACACAGAGGGCGGGGCGGGATCCCTCTACACAGAGGGCGGGATCCCTCTACACAGAGGGCGGGGCGGGATCCCTCTACACAGAGGGCGGGATCCCTCTACACAGAGGGGGGGGGCGGGATCCCTCTACACAGAGGGGGGGGCGGGATCACTCTACACAGAGGGGGGGCGGGATCCCTCTACACAGAGGGGGGGGCGGGATCACTCTACACAGAGGGGGGGGCGGGATCCCTCTACACAGAGGGGGGGGCGGGATCACTCTACACAGAGGGCGGGGCGGGATCCCTCTACACAGAGGGCGGGGCGGGATCCCTCTACACAGAGGGGGGGCGGGATCCCTCTACACAGAGGGGGGGCGGGATCCCTCTACACAGAGGGGGGGCGGGATCCCTCTACACAGAGGGTGGGGTGGGACGGATCCCTCTACACAGAGGGGGGGGCGGGATCCCTCTACACAGAGGGGGCGGGATCCCTCTACACATGGGCGGGGCGGAATCCCTCTACACAGAGGGGGGGCGGGATCACTCTACACAGAGGGCGGGGCGGGATCCCTCTACACAGAGGGGGGGTGGGATCCCTCTACACAGAGGGGGGGGCGGGATCACTCTACACAGGGGGGGGGCGGGATCCCTCTACACAGAGGGCGGGATCACTCTACACAGAGGGCGGGGCGGGATCCCTCTACACAGAGGGCGGGGCGGGATCCCTCTACACAGAGGGCGGGGCGGGATCCCTCTACACAGAGGGCGGGGCGGGATCCCTCTACACAGAGGGCGGGGCGGGATTCCTCTACACAGAGGGCGGGGCGGATCCCTCTACACAGAGGGCGGGGCGGATCCCTCTACACAGAGGGCGGGGCGGGATCCCTCTACACAGAGGGCGGGGCGGGATCCCTCTACACAGAGGGCGGGATCACTCTACACAGAGGGCGGGGCGGGATCCCTCTACACAGAGGGCGGGATCCCTCTACACAGAGGGCGGGGCGGGATCCCTCTACACAGAGGGCGGGGCGGGATCCCTCTACACAGAGGGCGGGGCGGGATCCCTCTACACAGAGGGCGGGGCGGGATCCCTCTACACAGAGGGGGGGGCGGGATCACTCTATATTAGCACATAACATGTTCTCAATATATCATCTTACCACATGGCCCTCCAGCTCAGCAATCTTCTCAGGTTCTTCGGAGCCCAGATAATATATTCTGATGATGTGATCTGTGCTGCCTGTAGCTATGAACATCCCACCTGAGACAGGAGAAGAGAAAAGTCATGAACAATGTCAGCCTGTAATTTACTGCCTCAACACCACCCATCAAGCAAATGCATCTTACAGGAAAAAATACATCTATGTTCTTTTTCTGTTCCACCATAACTGTGCCCCCTCCCGATCTACAAAGCCAGCTCCCTAAAGACATGGGGTGACCAGTTTGGGGTGGACGAACTCAAGTGTCCTGCACAGAGTCCTGACTTTAACCCCACTAAACACCAATTCGGATGAATTGGAACGCAGATGTTAAGTCAGGCCTTTTTATTGGCGCTTCCAACATGAGGCCCAACGTGTGAGCCAGGTCTTCTTTTTAGCGCCCAACGTGAGCCAGGTCTTCTTTATGGTGACCAACGTGAGCCAGGTCTTCTTTATGGCACCCAACGAGCCAGGTCTTCTTTATGGCACCCAACGAGCCAGGTCTTCTTTATGGCGCCCAACGAGCCAGGTCTTCTTTATGGCGCCCAACGAGCCAGGTCTTCTTTATGGCGCCCAACGAGCCAGGTCTTCTTTATGGCGACCAACGAGCCAGGTCTTCTTTATGGCGACCAACGAGCCAGGTCTTCTTTATGGCGACCAACGAGCCAGGTCTTCTTTATGGCGCCCAACAATCCAGGTCTTCTTTATGGCGCCCAACAATCCAGGTCTTCTTTATGGCGCCCAACAATCCAGGTCTTCTTTATGGCGCCCAACAAACCAGGTCTTCTTTTTGGTGCCCAACATGTAAGCCAGCTCTTCTTTTTGGCATCCAAGGTGTGAGCCAGCTCTTCTTTGTGGTGCTCAACATATGAGCCAGCTCTTCTTTTTGGCGCCAGTGTGAGCCAGTTCTTCTTTTTGACGCCCAAATTCTTCTCTCAGCAGCCAGATTCAAACGTCTAATCTGAATTATAGACATGAGAAGTGTCTTAAAACTGACCCTTGACTACAAGGTCTTCTGAATGTAAAAGACATTAAGGAGGATATGGTGGGGGTGTTTGGGAACTGCTCTCCTGCATAGTAAGCCGGGGTTCCCAGGACAGCAGATGTCCAACACAAGTCAATGGAAGAAGCAGGAGACCCGGCTTTTGTTCCAGAAGTCTTTTGCTTCTTCAGCTCGTTATTCTGATCTGGGGGTCCATTCAACATTTATAAATCAAGCCGGCCATTGTTCCCAGTTTATAATTTTGAGATTGGAGATGTTATGTATTATGATATTACAGCATCAGGCTCATTCCCCACCTTCCCATCTCTAAACACTTACCTGGCCCCCATGTCACCTCTATAGAGGTGTCCCCAGCTCCAGCATTGCTCCCCTCACTTTCTGGTTTCAGAGGAGAAACTCTGAGGAGAGAATGGGGCGGTGGCTTACTGGCGCTGTGTGTGTCTGTGGATGCACATAGCCTGGGGCGGGACCCAACAGCAGGGTGAATGTACAGGTGACTCTTTAGCACCTGGCTTGCTATGGGAGGCACCCAGAAGAGGGAGGAGCATACAGAACCGATGGGGACTGGGAGGAGGAGGAGGAGGAAAGCGACCTATCACTGCACACAGCATATTATCTCTTCTTATTATTATTTTAATTGTTTTTAACTCCTTGCTGTCCAGTCCCAGCATCCCTTTCATAAGGTCTGTACACCCCGGGGGGGGGAGAAGGATCAGTAATCACATGATAGGGAGCCGATCCCACCACCTCCCGATCATTACTGGTGACCCAGAGCTGTGTGACGGCGCGGTCTCTGTTCTGGGAACGTATTCTGAGCATCCGCCGCCCCAGTGACGCACATGTGCAGTGTGTAGGTGGTAAAGCTCCCACCCTCCATGTGTGTTCTATGGGGGACACCAGGTTACTATCACTTTAAGGGGACCTCCGAGTACCAGAAACTTTGGAGTTCTGCTTCTTTTTGGACCTGGAAACGACTTCACTCCGATTACTTTGCATTGATGTCTGAAGTTTATGGTGGGATCCTGAGTGGTCGAACGTTCTCTAATGAGGCGTTCATAGTACAGGCGACGGGTAGATTATCTGAATAGTTTATAAGGCTTGGCAGGACAAGCACCAACCCCTCCCCCTCCCCCCCTCCCCCCCACCAATGTTCACAGCCCCAATCCTTACCTGAGCTAAAGGAGGAGCAGGAGATCTGAACGCCGGGCCGCGACCGCTCTGCGAATTTCACTGGACGATCGCTGTACAGAGACGAGAGGAACATTGATCTCTGATTAGCACCCGAGTACAGAATCCGCTTCATTAGTATCCAAAAATAAAATAAAAAAATTGGTATTTGTTTTATCTCTGTGTATCACCTGAGGCCAGTCACTTCACTGGGTGTATGTAAAGGTTTACAATCACTTTAAAGCCCAACTCCGGGGCAAATAACAAAATGATCCCTTTGCAGTGGCACTGTGCAGCACCCTGCTGGCCCCTCCCACCAGCCATGATCTGCCTGCATTGTATAGAGAAGCACAGAGACCCAGAGATGACGACATCATTGGATATAGAATAAAAGGTATATGTCATAATAATCAGCAGAATTCACTTCAACGCGGCGGACTTACTTGAAGGTCATGGTGTCGACATTGCACTGCCAGAAGCAGATGGCCCCATCAGCACCAGTAGATGTGAGGTATCGAGTTTTCCTATTTGTACAGGGGCAGAACTGACAAGAGAAAGACACCAATCAGAGGGGAGGAGGGAGAAAAGGAACTTTGCTCAATAACAGGGACAGGTTCTCTTCAACAATCAATTTTCAGCTAAAAGCAGAAAAAGCACCAAAAAGAAAAAGAAATAAACTTCAGAAATACAAATCCCATTTCTTTCTTCCTCATTGAGGGACACAGAAATTCAGAGACTGTCGGGTTATAATGCCACCCACAGGAGAACTGGACACTAAATAAAGAGAAGAATTGTGGGCCAGTTCAGTAGAACCCCCTCCTACTCCCAGCATGCCTCAGTCATTTGCTAGTGTCCTAGGAGGACCTTATCCTACAAAGAGTTTTGTCTGGTTCTGGGAACTTCCTTCCTACCCAAGAGAGTTTTGTCTTCCCTGATGTTCCCAGTAAAGATGAACCAGCTTCACATTGCATCATCTGTCGGCGGCTCAGGACAGACCATTGTCCAAGCTTACAGTCCAAGGTTCTCGTTCTACCGTTTCCGGTCAAGATGAACTCTACCAGATCTGTGAGAGCTTCCTAGACTTCTCAGCATCAGGCTACTGTTCCCTAGATCTGGTCTTCTGTTCCCGTGTTCTCCAAGTTCTACATGGTGGACGTTGGCTGTAAGGTCCTTCATGCGGCTCTGCAGACAGTCCCCAGTTCTGCTTGTTGTGGGCCTGTTTTGTTGCTGTTCCCCCAATCCCTCAGAGGGATAGCTTTTGGACATTCCGACAGTCTCCGAGTTTCTGTGTCCCCCAATGAATGACAAATGAAAAATTGGATTTTTGGACTTCCCGTAAAGTGCATTTCTTGGGATCCATTGAGGCACACAGGTCCCACCCCCCTCTGTTTATAACTATGCTCTATACTGAACTATAGTTTTCTGTTTGCCGGAGTCCTCTCCCCCTTTAGGCCGCAGTAAAACCTGACAATCTGACAGGCATTCTCCAGCATGGTTCCTCTAGAGGTCAATAGGGGATCCCTGAGCTGTGACTAGTTCACCTCCCATTTCACCGTAACCTGCATGGTTCTGAAGCCAACATCACTTGGCAAAACCAGCGGCACGGCACCAATGATCTTTCTGATCAGCCATTTCCAACCAACATTCCTCCAGAGCGGGGCCGGCAATCAGTCAATAGGAAGCAACCCGTCTATGAAGGGAGGTGACAGGTAAGTCCCTTCCTTGCCGACCCTCGGACTACTCCTTCCAAATATACAGACAGGCCCAGGGAAGGAACAACTTTAAGCTGTGCCCCTGACAAGCCGAATGAAGTGGAATCTGGACAGAAGGGGCGGCATCTACTGTAACCGATCCCCTGTAGTTCTCCCCTGCAGCAGATGAAATCCGGCTTCATAAGTGAAGCATAGTAAACTGTTTACTACACCGTCTGCCTCTCTACCGACCCACACCGCCCGCCTCCCTACCGACCCACACCGCCCGCCTCTCTACCGACCCACACCGCCCGCCTCTCTACCGACCCACACCGCCCGCCTCTCTACCGACCCACACCGCCCGCCTCCCTACCGACCCACACCGCCCGCCTCCCTACCGACCCACACCGCCCGCCTCTCTACCGAACCACACCGCCCGCCTCTCTACCGACCCACACCGCCCGCCTCCCTACCGACCCACACCGCCCGCCTCCCTACCGACCCACACCGCCCGCCTCTCTACCGACCCACACCGCCCGCCTCTCTACCGACCCACACCGTCCGCCTCTCTACCGACCCACACCGTCCGCCTCTCTACCGACCCACACCGCCCGCCTCTCTACCGACCCACACCGTCCGCCTCTCTACCGACCCACACCGCCCGCCTCTCTACCGACCCACACCGCCCGCCTCTCTACCGACCCACACCGCCCGCCTCTCTACCGACCCACACCGTCCGCACCGCCCGCCTCCCTACCGACCCACACCGCCCGCCTCTCTACCGACCCACACCGCCCGCCTCTCTACCGACCCACACCGCCCGCCTCTCTACCGACCCACACCGCCCGCCTCTCTACCGACCCACACCGTCCGCCTCTCTACCGACCCACACCGTCCGCCTCTCTACCGACCCACACCGTCCGCCTCTCTACCGACCCACACCGCCCGCCTCTCTACCGACCCACACCGTCCGCCTCTCTACCGACCCACACCGCCCGCCTCTCTACCGACCCACACCGCCCGCCTCTCTACCGACCCACACCGCCCGCCTCCCTACCGACCCACACCGCCCGCCTCTCTACCGACCCACACCGCCCGCCTCTCTACCGACCCGCACCGCCCGCCTCCCTACCGACCCACACCGCCCGCCTCTCTACCGAACCACACCGCCCGCCTCTCTACCGACCCACACCGCCCGCCTCTCTACCGACCCACACCGCCCGCATCTCTACCGACCCACACCGCCCGCATCTCTACCGACCCACACCGCCCGCCTCTCTACCGACCCACACCGTCCGCCTCTCTACCGACCCACACCGTCCGCCTCCCTACCGACCCACGCCGTCCGCCTCTCTACCGACCCACACCGCCCGCCTCTCTACCGACCCACACCGTCCGCCTCTCTACCGACCCACACCGCCCGCCTCCCTACCGACCCACACCGCCCGCCTCCCTACCGACCCACACCGCCCGCCTCCCTACCGACCCACACCGCCCGCCTCTCTACCGACCCACGCCGTCCGCCTCCCTACCGACCCACGCCGTCCGCCTCTCTACCGACCCACACCGTCCGCCTCTCTACCGACCCACACCGCCCGCCTCTCTACCGACCCACACCGCCCGCCTCTCTACCGACCCACACCGTCCGCCTCTCTACCGACCCACACCGCCCGCCTCTCTACCGACCCACACCGCCCGCCTCTCTACCGACCCACACCGTCCGCCTCTCTACCGACCCACACCGCCCGCCTCTCTACCGACCCACACCGCCCGCCTCCCTACCGACCCACACCGTCCGCCTCTCTACCGACCCACACCGTCCGCCTCTCTACCGACCCACGCCGCCCGCCTCCCTACCTACCCACACCGCCCGCCTCTCTACCGACCCACACCGCCCGCCTCTCTACCTACCGACCCACACCGCCCGCCTCTCTACCGACCCACACCGTCCGCCTCTCTACCGACCCACACCGCCCGCCTCTCTACCTACCGACCCACACCGTCCGCCTCCCTACCGACCCACACTGTCCGTCGCCCTACCGACGCACAACTGCACTCTGCCGTACTCTGACTCCCACCATCCGCCTGACCCACACCGCCCGCCCGATTCCCTACCGACCCACACTGTCCGCCGCCTGATCGACCCACTTCCATTATTTTGGAATCCAGTAGGAAAGGAAGGAGCGGCGGGGGAAGGAGCGGCGGGGGAAGGAGCGGCGGGGGGAAGGAGCGGCGTGGGAAGGAGCGGCGTGGGAAGGAGCGGCGTGGGAAGGAGCGGCGTGGGAAGGAGCGGCGTGGGAAGGAGCGGCGTGGAAAGGAGCGGCGTGGAAAGGAGCGGAGGGGAAAGGAGCGGAGGGGAAAGGAGCGGAGGGGAAAGGAGCGGCGGAGGAAGGAGCGGCGGGGAAAGGAGCGGCGGGGAAAGGAGTGGAGGAGAAAGGAGCGGAGGGGAAAGGAGCGGAGGGGAAAGGAGCGGCGGAGGAAGGAGTGGCGTGGGAAGGAGCAGCGGGGAAAGGAGCAGCGGGGAAAGGAGCAGTGGAGGAAGGATTGGCAGAGCAAGGAGCGGCGGGGAAAGGAGCAGTGGAGGAAGGATTGGCGGAGGAAGTAGCCGTGTGGGAAGGAGCAGCGGGGAAAGGAGCGGCGGGGAAAGGAGCGGCGGGGAAAGGAGCGGCGGGGAAAGGAGCGGCGGGGAAAGGAGCGGCGGGGAAAGGAGCGGCGGGGAAAGGAGCGGCGGGGAAAGGAGCGGCGGGGAAAGGAGCGGCGGGGAAAGGAGCGGCGGGGAAAGGAGCGGCGGGGAAAGGATTGGCGGAGGAAGTAGCCGCGTGGGAAGGAGCGGTGAGGCAGTGCAGGTAAGAAGAGTATAACTCATGGAGGGCCGGATAGTTTATAAATGATCGATCACCTGACCCCGAATGCGGGAATGTTACCTGTATGGAAGTAATGGACGCCGTGTGTCCTTGCAGGACCGCGATGGGAGCACACGTCCGCAGGCACCACACACGGACCACCTTGTCACAACTGCCGGCGGCCACCAGTGTGTTCTCATAGTTCACCGCCATGTCAGAGATCTCTGCCGAGTGACCGCGCAGTGTGGAGAGGAGTCTGCCATCATCTGTGGCCCAAATCTTCACCAGACAATCGTCTGAGCCCTGCCGGGGAGAGACGGTGAACAATCAGAACCAACCAATGAGAGATCTTACCGAACGTTTGGTTTTAACTCCCAACACAATTCCTGAGATCCGTTCTCACAACATTCCGTGTTTTATTGACCGAACTCACCGTGAAGATTCTCCGCCCACTCCGATCGAAGGCCACGCAGTAGACGGAGGAAAGGTGACCCAGAATCCTCCGGTGCATCTTCATGTGCTGATAGGAGGAGGAGGGGAAGATGTACTGGAAGCGGGAGCAGCCGGTCAGAGATCTAGAGGACGCCGATTTCGCTGCAAATTACAAAATGGAAAAAACTTTTTACTTTCAGAAAATAAATCTTCAAAAAACAAAGTGATAAAACACAGCAGAGATCGGTGCGGCCGCCGGAGGGCGAGAATAATGACAGAATGAAGAAGATTTTTGGCCCCTTTCAGGCGGATGATCTGCGTTTTCACCTCCCCCAACCACCTGCCTGGAAATGAACATGGCGGCCGCTCAGGTCTGACACACTGCGGGGGCCGTGATGCTGCGGGGGAGCGTGGCGCTGGGGGGGGGGAGCGTGGCGCTGGGGGGGGGGGCGTGACGCAACAAATGTAATTCATCGTTTTTGCATTTGGCAGGAGGTGCTGCTTAATAAATGCGCCCATTGAAGTCCGCGGAATCACTCCGCAACCGCGTGCCAAATGTATTATAACAAGAGAAAAGAAATGACATCTGAAAACCCGCAAACCACTGCAGATCCCTTTTTAGAGGGGTGGTAAAGCTCAGTACCCGGGTGAAGGGTCACAGGACACCCCTATAGGGATCAATCAGCCTGGATGAAGAGCAGGTCAGTATTATTGTCTCCACTCAGAATGGGTCACTCTTCTGGCTTTGTGAATGTGCCACCCCACCCCCCCCCTTACCCACCCCCCCAGTCCCGGGTAAGGATACACCGATGCCAAGTATTATTACCAGTACTCGTGACAACGCTCCTGATAATTTGTGGTGCAATTTGCGTCCATACATAATGAAGGCACAAATTGCAATGCAAAGACTTGCATGCGATTTGAACAGAAATGCGATGAGATTCCTCTCCGAATCGCATGCAGTTTCCCCCCCCCCCCATGTGATCCCAGAATTGTCATAGAGAAGTTCACACCGGAGCCGTGCGGGAAATCTCCCTGCATGACCCGCTCCCACCGGCTCCGCTACCGATCCCAATGTGGCTCCTCCTGCCTCCCCATAACTTCCCCCCCAGTGGCTCTCTCTGCCCCAGCGGCACTCCCCCCCTCCAGCAACTCTCTCTCCCTCCCCACCCCCCCAGTTGGTTCTCTCCCCGCAGCCTCCAGCGGCTCTCTCTCCCCCCAGAGGCTCTCTCTCCCCGCAGCCTCCAGCGGCTCTCTCTCCCCCCAGCGGCTCTCTCCCCCCCCACCGTCTCTCTCTCCCCGCAGCCTCCAGCGGCTCTCTCTCCCGCAGCCTCCAGCGTCTCTCTCTCCCCGCAGCCTCCAGCGGCTCTCTCCCCCCCCCACCGTCTCTCTCTCCCCGCAGCCTCCAGCGTCTCTCTCTCCCCGCAAGCCTCCAGCGGCTCTCTCCCCCCCCACCGTCTCTCTCTCCCCCGCAGCCTCCAGCGGCTCTCTCCCCCCCCACCGTCTCTCTCTCCCCGCAGCCTCCAGCGGCTCTCTCTCCCCGCAGCCTCCAGCGTCTCTCTCTCCCCGCAGCCTCCAGCGGGCTCTCTCCCCCCCCACCGTCTCTCTCTCCCCGCAGCCTCCAGCGTCTCTCTCTCCCCGCAGCCTCCAGCGGCTCTCTCCCCCCCCACCGTCTCTCTCTCCCCGCAGCCTCCAGAGGCTCTCTGTCCCCCCAGCGGCTCTCTCTCCCCGCAGCCTCCAGCGGCTCACTCTCCCCCCAGCGGCTCTCTCTCCCCGCAGCCTCCAGCGGCTCACTCTCCCCCCCAGCGGCTCTCTCTCCCCGCAGCCTCCAGCGGCTCACTCTCCCCCCAGCGGCTCTCTCTCCCCGCAGCCTCCAGCGGCTCACTCTCCCCCCAGCGGCTCTCTCTCCCCGCAGCCCTCCAGCGGCTCTCTCTCCCCGCAGCCTCCAGCGGCTCACTCTCCCCCCAGCGGCTCTCTCTCCCCGCAGCCTCCAGCGGCTCTCTCTCCCCGCAGCCTCCAGCGGCTCACTCTCCCCCCAGCGGCTCTCTCTCCCCGCAGCCTCCAGCGGCTCTCTCTCCCCGCAGCCTCCAGCGGCTCACTCTCCCCCCAGCGGCTCTCTCTCCCCGCAGCCTCCAGCGGCTCTCTCTCCCCGCAGCCTCCAGCGGCTCTCTCTCCCCGCAGCCTCCAGCGGCTCTCTCCCCCCCAGCGGCTCTCTCTCCCCGCAGCCTCCAGCGGCTCTCTCTCCCCCCAGCGGCTCTCTCTCCCCGCAGCCTCCAGCGGCTCTCTCTCCCCGCAGCCTCCAGCGGCTCTCTCCCCCCGCAGCCTCTAGAGGCTCTCTCCCCCGCAGCCTCCAGCGGCTCTCTCTCCCCCCAGCGGCTCTCTCTCCCCGCAGCCTCCAGCGGCTCTCTCTCCCCCCAGCGGCTCTCTCCCCCCCGCAGCCTCTAGAGGCTCTCTCCCCGCAGCCTCCAGCGGCTCTCTCTCCCCCCAGCGGCTCTCTCTCCCCGCAGCCTCCAGCGGCTCTCTCTCCCCCGCAGCCTCCAGCGGCTCTCTCTCCCCGCAGCCTCCAGCGGCTCACTCTCCCCCAGCGGCTCTCTCTCCCCGCAGCCTCCAGCGGCTCTCTCTCCCCGCAGCCTCCAGCGGCTCTCTCCCCCCGCAGCCTCCAGAGGGCTCTCTCTCCCCCCCAGCGGCTCTCTCCCCCCGCAGCCTCCAGAGGCTCTCTCTCCCCGCAGGCCTCCAGCGGCTCTCTCTCCCCCCAGCGGCTCTCTCTCCCCGCAGCCTCCAGCGGCTCTCTCTCCCCCCCAGCGGCTCTCTCCCCCCCCCACCGGCTCTCTCCCCCCCCGCAGCCTCCAGCGGCTCTCTCTCCCCCCACCGTCTCTCTCTCCCCGCAGCCTCCAGCGGCTCTCTCCCCCCCCCCCCAGCGGCTCTCCCCCCCCCCCAGCGGCTCTCCCCCCCCCCACCGTCTCTCTCTCCCCCCCCCCCAGCGGCTCTCCCCCCCCCCCCCCAGCGGCTCTCTCCCCCCCCCACCGGCTCTCTCCCCCCCCTCCAGCGGCTCTGGGAGGGGTTTATTGCTCAGGGAAGCAAAAAAGAGAATTTTCAGACCAGCAAAGTCTTCTGATCTGGATGTTTTTCCCTCCTATTTACTAACATTCCCAGGTATAGTGTGCGATGCGACCTACCAACACTGATCTGTCTTCCGTAGTTGGAGGGGAGTTCCGGGGGCCGGCCCCTGTGTAGAGCTGCGTATGTGGAGGGTTTCCATGGAGAGTTCCTGCAGTCTGTAGAGACAGAAAATCACATTTATGAGGAACTGAAAGTCCTCCGAAGGCTGAAATCATCACAATCTAAGTTATCATCGGTGGGCGGGATTTCCTCAATAATGTGTCTCTGCCCCTCCCACAATGAGGAGATTTCCCCCAGTAATGTGTCTCTGCCCCTCCACAATGAGATTTCCTCCAGTAATGTGTCTCTGCCCCTCCCACAATGGGGAGATTTCCTCCAGTAATGTGTCTCTGCCCCTCCCACAATGAGGAGATTTCCACCAATAATGTGTCTCTGCCCCTCCCACAATGAGGAGATTTCCTCCAATAATGTGTCTCTGCCCCTCCCACAATGAGGAGATTTCCTCCAATAATGTGTCCTCTGCCCCTCCCACAATGAGGAGATTTCCACAGTAATGTGTCTCTGCCCCTCCCACAATGAGGAGATTTCCTCCAGTAATGTGTCTCTGCCCCTCCCACAATGAGGAGATTTCCTCCAGTAATGTGTCTCTGCCCTCCCACAATGAGGAGATTTCCTCCAGTAATGTGTCTCTGCCCCTCCCACAATGAGATTTCCTCCAGTAATGTGTCTCTGCCCCTCCCACAATGGGGAGATTTCCTCCAGTAATGTGTCTCTGCCCCTCCCACAATGGGGAGATTTCCTCCAGTAATGTGTCTCTGCCCCTCCCACAATGAGGAGATTTCCTCCAGTAATGTGTCTCTGCCCCTCCCACAATGGGGAGATTTCCTCCAGTAATGTGTCTCTGCCCCTCCCACAATGAGGAGATTTCTCAGTAATGTGTCTCTGCCCCTCCCACAATGAGGAGATTTCCTCCAGTAATGTGTCTCTGCCCCTCCCACAATGGGGAGATTTCCTCCAGTAATGTGTCTCTGCCCCTCCCACAATGAGGAGAGTTCCTCCAGTAATGTGTCTCTGCCCCTCCCACAATGAGGAGATTTCCTCCAGTAATGTGTCTCTGCCCCCTCCCACAATGAGGAGATTTCCTCCAGTTCTCGAGTCAATGTGTCTCTGCCCCTCCCACAATGAGGAGATTTCCTCCAGTAATGTGTCTCTGCCCCTCCCACAATGGGGAGATTTCCTCCAGTAATGTGTCTCTGCCCCTCCCACAATGAGGAGATTTCCCCCAGTAATGTGTCTCTGCCCCTCCCACAATGAGGAGATTTCCTCCAGTAATGTGTCTCTGCCCCTCCCACAATGAGGAGATTTCCTCCAGTAATGTGTCTCTGCCCCTCCCACAATGAGGAGATTTCCTCCAGTAATGTGTCTCTGCCCCTCCCACAATGGGGAGATTTCCTCCAGTAATGTGTCTCTGCCCCTCCCACAATGAGGAGATTTCCTCCAGTAATGTGTCTCTGCCCCTCCCACAATGAGGAGATTTCCTCCAGTAATGTGTCTCTGCCCCCTCCCACAATGGGGAGATTTCCTCCAGTAATGTGTCTCTGCCCCTCCCACAATGAGGAGATTTCCCCCAGTAATGTGTCTCTGCCCCTCCCACAATGAGGAGATTTCCCCCAGTAATGTGTCTCTGCCCCTCCCACAATGAGGAGATTTCCACCAGTAATGTGTCTCTGCCCCTCCCACAATGGGGAGATTTCCCCCAGTAATGTGTCTCTGCCCCTCCCACAATGGGGAGATTTCCCCCAGTAATGTGTCTCTGCCCCTCCCACAATGAGGAGATTTCCTCCAGTAATGTGTCTCTGCCCCTCCCACAATGGGAGATTTCCTCCAGTAATGTGTCTCTGCCCCTCCCATTGGTTACCTTTCGCTCTGCGCAGTAAGGATTGTTTCCCCACTCCCAGGAGGCTCTGCACGCCGGGAACGCTCTGCGGGATCTCCTGGTCTAGGATTGGTCCGATCCGCTCACAGATCTTCAGCAGGTAGTTGGGGGGGATGTGGGAATTGGCCGCCACCTGAGAGAGCAGAATGGAGGATTGGAGAGGTCATGTGACACCCACAGCACCTCCCCCCAGAGGCGCCCTCTACAGGAGAACAGGAAATCCGCCTCCTCCTACCCACAATGCTTTACTTCCACAAAATCCAAACTAGAACTCTCCTCTATTGCAACACTCTTCACTCCGCCCTCAGAGTAAGGGGAGGAGCCTGGACACTGAGGACGGATGAAGAGGGAGGGGCCTGTACATTGAGGAAGGGTGGAGGGGGAGGAGCCTGTACGCTGAGGAAGGGGGAGGAGCCTGTACGCTGAGGAAGGGGGAGGGGGAGGAGCCTGTACGCTGAAGAGGGTGGAGGGGGAGGAGCCTGTACACTAGAGGGATGATGGAGGGGGAGGAGCCAGTACACTGAAGGAAGGTGGAGGGGAGGAGCCTGTACGCTGGAGGTGTGGAGGGGGAGGCGCCTGTACACTAGAGGGGGAGGCGCCTGTACACTAGAGGGGGAGGAGCCTTACACTGAGGAAGGGTGGAGGGGGAGGAGCCTTACACTGAGGAAGGGTGGAGGGGGAGGAGCCTGTACGCTGAAGGAGGGTGGAGGCGGAGGAGCCTGTACGCTGAGGAAGGGGGGAGGAGCCTGTACGCTGAAGGAGGGTGGAGGCGGAGGAGCCTGTACGCTGAGGAAGGGGGAGGAGCCTGTATGCTGAAAGAGGGTGGGGGGAGGAGCCTGTACGCTGGAGGGGGGAGGAGCCTGTACGCTGGAGGGGGGAGGAGCCTGTACGCTGGAGGGGGGGAGGAGCCTGTATGCTGGAGGGGGAGGAGCCTGTACGCTGGAGGGGGAGGGGGAGGAGCCTGTACGCTAAAAGGAAGGTTGAGGGGAGGAGCCTGTAGACTGAAGGGGGAGGAGCCTGTACGCTGAAGGAGTGTGGAGGGGGAGGAGCCTTACACAGAGAGGGTGGAGGGGGAGGAGCCCGTACACTGAGGGAGGGGGGAGGAGCCCGTACACTGAGGGAGGGGGGAGGAGCCCGTACACTGAGGGAGGGGGAGGAGCCCGTACACTGAGGGAGGGGGAGGAGCCCGTACACTGAGGGAGGGGGGAGGAGCCCGTACACTGAGGGAGGGGGAGGAGCCCGTACACTGAGGGAGGGGGAGGAGCCCGTACACTGAGGGAGGGGGAGGAGCCTGTACACTGAGGGAGGATGGAGGGGGAGGAGCCTGTACACTGAGGGAGGATGGAGGGGAGGAGCCCGTACACTGAGGGAGGATGGAGGGGAGGAGCCCGTACACTGAGGGAGGATGGAGGGGAGGAGCCCGTACACTGAGGGAGGATGGAGGGGAGGAGCCCGTACACTGAGGGAGGATGGAGGGGAGGAGCCCGTACACTGAGGGAGGATGGAGGGGAGGAGCCCGTACACTGAGGGAGGATGGAGGGGAGGAGCCCGTACACTGAGGGAGGATGGAGGGGGAGGAGCCTGTACACTGAGGGAGGATGGAGGGGAGGAGCCCGTACACTGAGGGAGGATGGAGGGGAGGAGCCCGTACACTGAGGGAGGATGGAGGGGAGGAGCCCGTACACTGAGGGAGGATGGAGGGGAGGAGCCCGTACACTGAGGGAGGATGGAGGGGGAGGGGCCTGTACACTGAGGGAGGGGGAGGAGCCCGTACACTGAGGGAGGATGGAGGGGAGGGGCCTGTACACTGTGGGAGGATGGAGGGGGAGGGGCCTGTACACTGAAGGAGGGGGAGGAGCCCGTACACTGAGGGAGGATGGAGGGGAGGAGCCTGTACACTGTGGGAGGATGGAGGGGGAGGGGCCTGTACACTGAGGGAGGATGGAGGGGGAGGGGCCTGTACACTGAAGGAGGGGGAGGAGCCCGTACACTGAGGGAGGATGGAGGGGAGGAGCCTGTACACTGAGGGAGGATGGAGGGGGAGGAGCCTGTACACTGAGGGAGGGTGGAGGGGGAGGAGCCTGTACACTGAGGGAGGATGGAGGGGGAGGAGCCTGTACACTGATGGAGGATGGAGGGGAGGAGCCTGTACACTGATGGAGGATGGAGGGGAGGAGCCTGTACACTGAGGGAGGATGGAGGGGAGGAGCCTGTACACTGAGGGAGGGTGGAGGGGGAGGAGCCTGTACACTGAGGGAGGATGGAGGGGGAGGAGCCTGTACACTGAGGGAGGATGGAGGGGGAGGAGCCTGTACACTGATGGAGGATGGAGGGGAGGAGCCTGTACACTGAGGGAGGATGGAGGGGAGGAGCCTGTACACTGAGGGAGGATGGAGGGGGAGGAGCCCGTACACTGAGGGAGGATGGAGGGGGAGGAGCCTGTACACTGAGGGAGGATGGAGGGGGAGGAGCCTGTACACTGATGGAGGATGGAGGGGAGGAGCCTGTACACTGAGGGAGGATGGAGGGGAGGAGCCTGTACACTGAGGGAGAGTGGAGGGGGAGGAGCCCGTACACTGAGGGAGGGTGGAGGGGGAGGAGCCCGTACACTGAGGGAGGATGGAGGGGGAGGATGGAGGGGGAGGAGCCTGTACACTGAGGGAGGATGGAGGGGAGGAGCCTGTACACTGAGGGAGGATGGAGGGGAGGAGCCTGTACACTGAGGGAGGATGGAGGGGAGGAGCCTGTACACTGAGGGAGGATGGAGGGGAGGAGCCTGTACACTGAGGGAGGATGGAGGGGAGGAGCCCGTACACTGAGGGAGGATGGAGGGGAGGAGCCCGTACACTGAGGGAGGATGGAGGGGGAGGAGCCTGTACACTGAGGGAGGATGGGAGGAGCCCGTACACTGAGGGAGGATGGGAGGAGCCCGTACACTGAGGGAGGATGGAGGGGAGGAGCCTGTACACTGAGGGAGGATGGAGGGGGAGGAGCCTGTACACTGAGGGAGGATGGAGGGGAGGAGCCCGTACACTGAGGGAGGATGGAGGGGAGGAGCCTGTACACTGAGGGAGGATGGAGGGGAGGAGCCTGTACACTGAGGGAGGATGGAGGGGAGGAGCCTGTACACTGAGGGAGGATGGAGGGGAGGAGCCTGTACACTGAGGGAGGATGGAGGGGAGGAGCCTGTACACTGAGGGAGGATGGAGGGGAGGAGCCTGAGCTCACTCTATGCAGATATGAAAATACAAAGTAACATTTGGCTCTGTACTGATTATAAATAATGAAGATTGTATACAATGTATAGGAGATCAGAGCCCCTCCCCCATTAAAGGAGATCTATAGATTACATCCCCCTCCCCCACTCACCAGATCCAAGTACGTCCTCCGATGGCGACACCCCTGCCAGTCCAGCCGCTCCGGGATGAGCTGTGGGGGGAGGGGAGATAGTGAGGTCAGAGGTCACATTACCCACAATCCCCACATATGACTCCCCGACCTTACCTGGTGTTCCTCCAACTCCTCCGACAGAGCCTGAAATGTACAGAGAGAGAGTCAGAGGACAGACATAACAGACACAGTCCCCACCCCCGAGGAGAGGACAGACATGACAGACACAGTCCCCACCCCCGAGGAGAGGACAGACATGACAGACAGTCCCCACCCCCGAGGAGAGGACAGACATGACAGACAGTCCCCACCCCCGAGGAGAGGACAGACACAGTCCCCACCCCCGAGGAGATCACAGAGACAGTCCCCACCCCCGAGGAGAGGACAGACATGACAGACAGTGCCACCCCCAAGGAGAGGACAGACATGACAGACAGTGCCACCCCCAAGGAGAGGACAGACAGTGCCACCCCCGAGGAGAGGACAGACATGACAGAGCCACAGCCCCCACCCCCGAGGAGAAGACAGAGACAGTCCCCACCCCGGAGGAGAGGACAGACATGACAGAGCCACAGCCCCCACCCCCGAGGAGAAGACAGAGACAGTCCCCACCCCGGAGGAGAGGACAGACATGACAGAGCCACAGCCCCCACCCCCGAGGAGAAGACAGAGACAGTCCCCACCCCGGAGGAGAGGACAGACATGACAGAGCCACAGCCCCCACCCCCGAGGAGAAGACAGAGACAGTCCCCACCCCCGAGGAGAGGACAGACATGACAGTTCAGGCAGCATCCAGGATATGATGGAGCGGTGTTGTGTCTGATCTGGATGGACGATCTTTTGGGATCGTCTCCCCTCCCCCCATACTGTGCAGAATTCGGCGTTTCACCTTCAGGTGATGTGATGGGAAATGGAGGAACCACTATGGGAGGGGCCATCAGGGGGATATGGGGGAGGGGTCCTGGGGGGGAGGGGTTATGGCAGGGTATTAGAGAAGGGTGGGTTCTCCAGGAAGGGGGGGAGGGGGTATGAGGGGTAAATACACATCCAGCTTCCCTTCAGAGGGGCAGATATACATAGAGGTGTGTTATGTAGATGGTGGGGTCCTGTCACTATCTGCCCCTCAGAGGGGTATCTGTGTCATTACAGAAAGATACCCCCCGAGGGGCAAATAGTGACAGGGCCCCTTCTCCCTCCATTATCTGCCCCTCATGGGGGTAGGTATGGGGGGAGGGGCATGTACTCTTTGCTCTCCGTGGAGTATTGACCATCTCTTGCCCCCTCAGGGGTGTATCTTTTTATAATGACAGACCCCTCCCCCATCTCAGGGGACAGAGACCCTTCTGAGGGGCAGATAAAGGTGGGGGAGGGGGATTCTGTCATCAATTTGCCCTTCAGGGGGGTATCTGTCCACAAAGACGGGGGAGGGGCCTGTCTTTAGAAAATAATATACCCCTTTGAGGGGCAGATAGTGAACCCCCCCCATTATCTGTCCCTCTGGGTCTAATAAAACACCCCCCACCCCTAGGCTCAGATACCCCGTGAGGGGCAGATAAAGGTGGGGGGGGTATTCTGCTACTATCGGCTCCTCAGGGGGGTATCTTTCCCTAGGGATGGGGGAGGGGGGTCTTTATCTATAGAGATATACCCCCCTAAGGGGCAGATAGTGACCCCCTCCCCCCATCAATACCCCCCCGAGGGGCAGATAGTGACCCCCTCCCCCATCAATACCCCCCGAGGGGCAGATAGTGACCCCCCTCCCCCATCAATACCCCCGAGGGGCAGATAGTGACCCCCCTCCCCCATCAATACCCCCCGAGGGGCAGATAGTGACCCCCTCCCCCATCAATACCCCCCCGAGGGGCAGATAGTGACCCCCCTCCCCCATCAATACCCCCCCCCGAGGGGCAGATAGTGACCCCCCTCCCCCATCAATACCCCCCGAGGGGCAGATAGTGACCCCCCTCCCCCATCAATACCCCCCGAGGGGCAGATAGTGACCCCCCTCCCCCATCAATACCCCCCGAGGGGCAGATAGTGACCCCCCTCCCCCATCAATACCCCCCGAGGGGCAGATAGTGACCCCCCTCCCCCATCAATACCCCCCCGAGGGGCAGATAGTGACCCCCCTCCCCCATCAATACCCCCCGAGGGGCAGATAGTGACCCCCTCCCCCATCAATACCCCCCGAGGGGCAGATAGTGACCCCCTCCCCCATCAATACCCCCCCGAGGGGCAGATAGTGACCCCCTCCCCCATCAATACCCCCCCGAGGGGCAGATAGTGACCCCCTCCCCCCATCAATACCCCCCCGAGGGGCAGATAGTGACCCCCTCCCCCATCAATACCCCCCGAGGGGCAGATAGTGACCCCCCTCCCCCATCAATACCCCCCCGAGGGGCAGATAGTGACCCCCTCCCCCATCAATACCCCCCGAGGGGCAGATAGTGACCCCCTCCCCCATCAATACCCCCCCGAGGGGCAGATAGTGACCCCCCTCCCCCCATCAATACCCCCCGAGGGGCAGATAGTGACCCCCCTCCCCCATCAATACCCCCCGAGGGGCAGATAGTGACCCCCCTCCCCCATCAATACCCCCCCGAGGGGCAGATAGTGACCCCCCTCCCCCATCAATACCCCCCCCGAGGGGCAGATAGTGACCCCCCTCCCCCATCAATACGCCCCCGAGGGGCAGATAGTGACCCCCCTCCCCCATCAATACGCCCCCGAGGGGCAGATAGTGACCCCCTCCCCCCATCAATACCCCCCGAGGGGCAGATAGTGACCCCCCTCCCCCATCAATACCCCCCCGAGGGGCAGATAGTGACCCCCCTCCCCCATCAATACCCCCCCGAGGGGCAGATAGTGACCCCCCTCCCCCATCAATACCCCCCCGAGGGGCAGATAGTGACCCCCCTCCCCCATCAATACCCCCCGAGGGGCAGATAGTGACCCCCCTCCCCCATCAATACCCCCCGAGGGGCAGATAGTGACCCCCCTCCCCCATCAATACCCCCCGAGGGGCAGATAGTGACCCCCCTCCCCCATCAATACCCCCCCGAGGGGCAGATAGTGACAGGACCCCCTTCCCATCTCCATTATCTGCCCCTCAGGGGGTATTTATGTCTATTGATGGGGGAGGGGGTCACTATCTGCCCCTCTGGGGGGTATTGATGGGGGAGGGGGTCACTATCTGCCCCTCTGGGGGGTATTGATGGGGGAGGGGGTCACTATCTGCCCCTCTGGGGGGTATTGATGGGGGAGGGGGTCACTATCTGCCCCTCTGGGGGGTATTGATGGGGGAGGGGGTCACTATCTGCCCCTCTGGGGGGTATTGATGGGGGAGGGGGTCACTATCTGCCCCTCTGGGGGGTATTGATGGGGGAGGGGGTCACTATCTGCCCCTCTGGGGGGTATTGATGGGGGAGGGGGTCACTGTCTGCCCCTCGGGGGGGTATTGATGGGGGAGGGGGTCACTATCTGCCCCTTGGGGGGGGTATTGATGGGGGAGGGGGTCACTATCTGCCCCTTGGGGGGGTATTGATGGGGGAGGGGGTCACTGTCTGCCCCTCGGGGGGGTATTGATGGGGGAGGGGGTCACTGTCTGCCCCTCGGGGGGGTATTGATGGGGGAGGGGGTCACTATCTGCCCCTCTGGGGGGTATTGATGGGGGAGGGGGTCACTGTCTGCCCCTCGGGGGGGTATTGATGGGGGAGGGGGTCACTATCTGCCCCTTGGGGGGGGTATTGATGGGGGAGGGGGTCACTATCTGCCCCTTGGGGGGGGTATTGATGGGGGAGGGGGTCACTGTCTGCCCCTCGGGGGGGTATTGATGGGGTCGGTCGGTCGGTGTGTGGGGTGTCGGTCGGTCGGTAGGTGTGTCGGTAAGTACCTGGGCGGCTCTCCGGCACGGTCCGCTCTGCAGGAATCGGGCGATCAGGAAGTAGAGTTCTGTGTGTGGAGAGATCGGTAGAATCAGAGACCGGAGACTCCTCCCCCGTCCCCTCCCCCCCCTCCCGGTACCGGACACTCACCCTCTTCCATGGCTCCTCCTCCTCCCGGGCCCCCCCTCCGATCACCGCATCTCCTACCCGGCCCGAGACAACAGCGCCGCACTTCCGGCCTCCCACCACCTGGGGGCGCTCCGAACCTACTGCGACCCGCCCCGCCGACCAATGGCAGGGCAAGGGAGGGGCTTCCGGAGAATCTGAGGAAAACGGGGCCGCTGCGCTCCTCCCACCGCCAGGGGCCGCTCTGCTCCGTCCCCGCCCTTTGTCTACACGGCCGAAAGGTGGGAGAGCGCTGGGCTTCTTGTCACGTGACCTCAGGCGCTCTGTCCCTCCATCCGCTCTATGATGAAGCCGCCTTCAGACTGTATCCTTACTGTGGACGAGTGCGGGGTGTAGAAAGATGGCGGCGACAGAACGTCACTTCCGTTACAAAATGTGTCGGGTCGCCAAATCTGACGGAACAATTGGCCTCTGGGGGCGCTGTGAACATCATAACCCCATGAAAAGCCGTACTTACTGCGCATGCGTGGGAGGAGCCGGCCTGTGCGCGCACGGAAAGGAACGGGTGCGCGCTTCTTAAAGAGCCCGCTCCTCGTTCTGTGATAACAGATGTCAGCCCTTCCCCCACCCACCCCCCAATCCCACCAATGACCCCATTCCTGAGAATCAACTGTTACCATAGCAACCAATCACATCTCCTGCTGGTTGTCAGGGGTAACACCTCCTCAGTGATGGGAGGAGCCTGATGATGATGTTCCCATGGCAACCAGACCGACGTCACCGGAGATTCACAATCTGATTACCCCCAAAATCTCACCGATCGATATCTTCATCATCCAATCACAGCCCTCCAATCATAATCCTCCAATCACAGCCCTCCAATCATAATCATCCAATCATAATCCTCCAATCACAGCCCTCCAATCATAATCATCCAATCACAGCCCTCCAATCATAATCATCCAATAATAATCCTCCAATAATAATCCTCCAATAATATTCCTCCAATAATAATCCTCCAATAATATTCCTCCAATAATAATCCTCCAATAATAATCCTCCAATAATAATAATCCAATAATAATCCTCCAATAATAATCCTCCAATAATATTCCTCCAATAATAATCCTCCAATAATAATCCTCCAATCACAGCCCTCCAATCATAATCATCCAATAATAATCCTCCAATAATATTCCTCCAATAATAATCCTCCAATAATATTCCTCCAATAATAATAATCCAATAATAATCCTCCAATAATAATCCTCCAATAATAATCAGTGTTAGTTTTCCCCACACATAGCGTTTTACTTTTAGGCCATAAAGTTCCATGTTGGTCTCCTCTGACCAGATCACCTTCTTCCACAAATACCTCCAAACTTTTGAACTTCAGAATGAGGGACAGTTAAGACAAGGGGTGATCTGTGGCACGCGTAGCAAAATATGGGTGTGGCCAAAGTCTTACCAGTGGGAGTGGCTTAAGGGGCGTGGTTAATCAAAACAAAGCTTTCTTGTACCTTTAAAATATGCAGAGTGCAGGGTTGAAGAGTACACTACATACTGATTGCAGAGTTTAAGGGTGTGCTACGTACTGAGTGCAAGGTAGAGGGGTATGCTGTGTACAGAGGGCAGGGTTGAGGGTGCTCTATGTACTGAGTGCAGGGTTGAGGGCTGCTCTACACATTGGGTGGCACCGGTTTGAGGGGTGCGCTATGTACTGATTGCAGGGTTGAGGGGTATGCTGTGTACAGAGTGCAGGGTTGGGGGGTGGGCTACATACTGGATGCAGGGAAAAGGAGTGTGCTACTTACTGGGTGCAGGGTTGAGGGGTGTGCTACTTACTGGATGCAGGGTTGAGGGGTGCTCTATGTACTGGGTGCAGGGTTTGAGGGGTGCTCTATGTACTGGGTGCAGGGTAGAGGGGTGCTCTATGTACTGGGTGCAGGGTTGAGGGGTGCTCTATGTACTGGGTGCAGGGTTGAGGGGTGCTCTATGTACTGGGTGCAGGGTTGAGGGGTGCTCTATGTACTGGGTGCAGGGTTGAGGGGTGCTCTATGTACTGGGTGCAGGGTTGAGGGGTGCACTACTTGCTGGGTGCAGGGTTGAGGGGTGTGTAAAGCCGGGAGAAGCAGGGAAAAAAAGCCATGCTGGTTCCCTGCCAGGAAAGCTGATGGAGTGAAGTGGCTCTCTCTCCAGGACATGGCTTTAATGCACCGGGTCGCCGGGATTTCCATCAAATTCCGGGATGGTCCCGGTGAATCAGGGATGGTTGGGAGGCATGTCCACATGTTTGCTGTGTCCTCCACATGGCTTCTCACAAACTACAAACAGGACTTCTTATGACTTTCTTTCACCAAATGTCTTTCTTCTTGTCACTCTTCCATAAAGGGCAGATTTGTGGAGAACACGACTAATAGTTGTCCTGTGGACAGATTCTCCCACCTGAGCTGTGGATCTCTGCAGCTCCTCCAGAGTTACCATGGACCTCTTGGCTCTTCTCTGATGAATGCTCTCCTTGCCGGCCGGTCAGTTTAGGTGGACGGCCATGTCTTGGTAGGTTTTGCAGTTGTGCCATACTCTTTCCATTTTCCGATGATGGATTGAACAGAGCTCCGTGAGATGTTCAAAGCTTGGGAGATTTTTTTATAACCTAACCCTGCTTTATACTTCTCCACAACTTTATCCCTGACTTGTCTGGTGTGTTCCTTGGCCTTCATGATGCTGTTTGTTCACTAAGGTTCTCTAACAAACCTCTGAGGGCTTCACAGAACAGCTGTATTTATACTGAGATTAAATGACACACAGGTGGACTCTATTTACTAATTAGGTGACTTCTGAAGGCAATTGGCTCCTCTAGATTTTAGTTATCAGAGTAAAGGGGATGAATACAAATGCCCCCCCCCCCCACACACACACACTTTTCACATATTTATTTGTATCATTTATCATTTTCCTTCCACTTCACAATTATGTGACACTTTGTGTTGGTCTATCACATAAAATCCCAATAAAATACATTTACGTTTTTGGTTGTAACAAAATGTGGGGAATGTCAAGGGGTATGAATACTTTTTCCAGACACTGTAGGCTCTGCTGACCATTATGGACCTTTTGGTTTATCCCACTAGGTGGCCCAGTAGACAGTTAATACTTATAATAAAAAGTCCTTTGATCGGACCTTTCCAGCCCACATCCTTTCGTTATGCCGTACCCCCGTGTGGGGGAATGTCTGTCAAGATGTTATGCTTTTTTTTTATTTACAATAAAAACGATTGTCCCAGAATTATGGTGATACGAAGCTGTGTATATGTTTATGGTTATATATTTTTATATTTCATTTTCAGTATTGTTCTCTCTCTGTCCCTCTCCTGAAGAAGCCGTTGTAGCACGAAACACGTTAAAAAAAGAGATAGACAGCCTACACATAGGAAGCAGCTTCCCATCACTGGGGGGGGGGTGTGACCATTAAGAGGGATGTTTCTATATAATTGGAATTTTAATGGCTTTTCTGAATTGTCTGATTAAATATTTAAGTAAAAAAACTCTTTTGTGTATACAATAAAATTACTTGTTTTTTTTTTAATTCTTGTGTATGTCCTATGACGGTACCGTGAAAATCCTACCGCCCCAACTCCCCAACAATTTTTTGTAAATAAAAATAAAGATAACAATAAGATGCTAATAAAAAGATTGGAAACAAGCCGGTCAGTTATTCGCAGCTACCCGTCCTTTCCGGGATTCAAGAAGCGTGGTGACGTCAGCACGTCGCTCTTCCCCACGCATTTCATCACAAGATGACGTCGTCCGGGGTCTGGGCGGCGCGCTGAGTCACCGAATTATATACTCTACAGCTTAGTCACACCTGGGTCTGAGCCTTGGGTGGGCGTTCACGTCGCTCATCCCTACGCGTTCCGTCATAAGATGACGTTATCCAGGGTACGGGCGGCACGCTGAGTTACTGCATTATATACTATACAGCTTAGTCACACCTGGGTCTGAGCCTCGGGTGGCCGATCACGTTGCTCTGCCCTACGCGTTTGGTCATAAGATGACGTCGTTCGGGGAAAAGGGGGCGTGCTGAGTCACTGCATTATATACTATACAGCTTAGCCACACCTGGGTCTGAGCCTCGGGTGGCCGATCACGTTGCTCTGCCCTACGCGTTTGGTCATAAGATGACGTCGTTCGGGGAAAAGGGGGCGTGCTGAGTCACTGCATTATATACTATACAGCTTAGCCACACCTGGGTCTGAGCCTCGGGTGGCCGACCGCGTCGCTCTGCCCTACGCGTTTGGTCATAAGATGACGTCGTTCGGGGAAAAGGGGGCATGCTGAGTCACTGCATTATATACTATACAGCTTAGCCACACCTGGGTCTGAGCCTCGGGTGGCCGACCACGTATGGATAGAAAATCTGAAAACGGACCTCCCACGTACAGAAAACAGGCAATGCACCCCAGCATACAATACTGCAATGAAATACTGTAAGAAAAATTAAAATAAAGAAAAGAATAAGATGCTAATAAAAAGATAACTGCCCCTTAAAAGCTGCCACAGGGGATAAGTTGAACAAACAAACACCAAATTAGTCAACTAGCTGCCTAAACTTTATAAACACCACCGAGCAGCAGGAAATCCCATGTTACGGCTATTAGGTGTCACACTTGAGGATTATTAGTGTTGTGACTCCATTTAGGAAATCTAGCATTTCCTGTTGTACAATTTCAATACCTGAGAAAAATAAGTTAATGCTCTATGGTTACTCGCCACCAGATGTCACTTATGTCATTAAATGCATTGTGACTCCATTAAGACAATTGTGGCACTTCCGGTAGTCTTAAACTGATTGCATTGGTGTTAGCGCTCTCAGACATGTGCACTGACAAAAAATGTGTGCTCGTTTTTGTTTCATTCCTTTTTGTTTTTTTTTTGTTTTGTTTTGTTTTTTTTTTCGGGTCATTCGTTATGATTAAAATGCGTCATTTCGAATAAATTCGGAAATTTGAAAATATGAAAATTCCACAATTCGGAAATCCAAAAATCAGACAATTCGAAAATCCGAAAATAAGAAAGAAAATCCGAAAATTCGAAAATAAGAAAGAAAATCCGAAAATGAGAACAAAAATCTGAAAATTCTAAATCCGAAATAATAACTAACTAATAATAACTAAATAATAAATTATCGGCATTGGAATTTCCTTTCAAATTCAGTTGTTAGTGAACATAATAAATACGAATTTATCCAAAGTTACAAATTATCTGAAATAACGAATGCCGCATCTAAATGAATGGAACTTAATGAATTAATAATAATAAACAATAATAAAAAGTTTTTATTATTATTATTATTTATTATTATTAATTAGTTACGTTTCATTCGTTTAGATGCGACATTCGTTATTTCAGATAATTCGTAGCTTCGGATAAATCTGTATCCCTTCTGTTCACTAACAGCTGAATTTGAAGGGAAATTCCAATACCAATAATTTTATTATTTAGTTATTATTAGTTAGTTATTATTTCAGATTTTCTAATTTTTGGGTTTTCGATGTTTTGAATTTTCTTATTTTCAGATTTTCTAATTTTCGGATTTTCTAATTTCTGAATTTCGGAAAAATTTGTTAAATTCTTATGTTTTTGTTAATTCTCATATTTTCGAATGAACTCATTTTTCGAATTTCGTCGAAAAAACGAATTTGGAACAAAATGAATTGCACATGTCTACTAAATGTAACAATTTAACATTTTACGTATCTATGAATTGAATTTGTTATTATTTGAGGTCACTTCCTGGTAACGATAGAGGGTTGCCCGGTTTTTTATTTTAGTGACTTGTATTTCAGCAATAAGTGGGCACTCTTTTGTATCTGGTTAAATATGTGTGTTGTTGTACTACAGTAATACCTCGGATTACAAGCTTAATTCGTTCCAGAAACATGCTTGTAATCCAAAAGCACTCGTACATCAAAGCGAGTTTCCCCCAAAAGAAATGATGGAAACTCAGATGATTCGTTCCAAAACCACTGCCGGTGTATCCAGTACTGTATGTGGTCAGAGGTGCGGGGGTGCTGGTGTGTGCAGTACTATATGTGACCAGAGGTGCGGGGGGCGCTGGTGTGTGCAGTACTGTATGTGGTCAGAGGTGCGGGGGTGCTGGTGTATGCAGTACTGTATGTGACCAGAGGTGCGGGGGCGCTGGTGTATGCAGTACTGTATGTGGCCAGAGGTGCGGGGGTGCCGGTGTATGCAGTACTGTATGTGACCAGAGGTGTGGGGGCGCTGGTGTATGCAGTACTGTATGTGGCCAGAGGTTGCGGGGGGCGCTGGTGTATGCAGTACTGTATGTGGCCAGAGGTGCGAGGGGGTGCTGGTGTATGCAGTACTGTATGTGGCCAGAGGTGTGAGGGGGTGCTGGTGTATGCAGTACTGTATGTGGCCAGAGGTGCGGGGCGCTGGTGTATGCAGTAATGTATGTGGCCAGAGATGAGGGGGGGTGCTGGTGTATGCAGTACTGTATGTGGCCAGAGGTGCGGGGGCGCTGGGTGTATGCAGTACTGTATGTGGCCAGAGGTGCGGGGGCGCTGGTGTATGCAGTACTGTATGTGGACAGAGGTGCGGGGGCTCTGGTGTATGCAGCGCTGTATGTGGCCAGAGGTGCGGGGGGGCTGGTGTATGCAGTACTGTATGTGACCAGAGGTGCGGGGGCGCTGGTGTGTGCAGTACTGTATGTGGCCAGAGATGAGGGGGGGTGCTAGTGTATGCAGTACTGTATGTGACCAGAGGTGCGGGGGCGCTGGTGTATGCAGTACTGTATGTGGCCAGAGGTGCGGGGGCGCTGGTGTATGCAGTACTGTATGTGGACAGAGGTGCGAGGGTGCTGGTGTATGCAGTACTGTATGTGGCCAGAGGTGCGGGGGCGCTGGTGTATGCAGTACTGTATGTGGCCAGAGGTGCGAGGGTGCTGGTGTATGCAGTACTGTATGTGGCCAGAGGTGCGGGGGTGCTGGTGTATGCAGTACTGTATGTGGCCAGAGGTGCGAGGGTGCTGGTGTATGCAGTACTGTATGTGGCCAGAGGTGTGGGGGCGCTGGTGTGTGCAGTACTGTATGTGGCCAGAGGTGCGAGGGTGCTGGTGTATGCAGTACTGTATGTGGCCAGAGGTGCGGGGATGCTGGTGTATGCAGTACTGTATGTGGCCAGAGGTGCGGGGGCGCTGGTGTATGCAGTACTGTATGTGGCCAGAGTGTGGGGGCGCTGGTGTATGCAGTACTGTATGTGGCCAGAGGTGTGGGGGCGCTGGTGTATGCAGTACTGTATGTGGCCAGAGGTGCGGGGGCGCTGGCGTGTGCAGTACTGTATGTGGCCAGAGGTGTGGGGGCGCTGGTGTATGCAGTACTGTATGTGGGCCAGAGGTGTGGGGGCGCTGGTGTATGCAGTACTGTATGTGGCCAGAGGTGCGAGGGGGTGCTGGTGTATGCAGTACTGTATGTGGCCAGAGGTGCGAGGGGGTGCTGGTGTATGCAGTACTGTATGTGGCCAGAGGTGCGGGGGCGCTGGTGTATGCAGTAATGTATGTGGCCAGAGATGAGGGGGGGTGCTGGTGTATGCAGTACTGTATGTGACCAGAGGTGTGGGGGCGCGGGTGTATGCAGTACTGTATGTGGCCAGAGGTGCGGGGGCGCTGGTGTATGCAGTACTGTATGTGGCCAGAGTTGCGAGGGGTGCTGGTGTATGCAGTACTGTATGTGGCCAGAGGTGTGGGGGCGCTGGTGTGTGCAGTACTGTATGTGGCCAGAGGTGCGGGGGCGCTGGTGTATGCAGTGCTGTATGTGGCCAGAGGTGCGAGGGTGCTGGTGTATGCAGTACTGTATGTGGCCAGAGGTGCGGGGGCGCTTGGTGTATGCAGTACTGTATGTGGCCAGAGGTGCGAGGGTGCTGGTGTATGCAGTACTGTATGTGGCCAGAGGTGCGGGGGCGCTGGTGTATGCAGTACTGTATGTGGCCAGAGGTGCGAGGGTGCTGGTGTATGCAGTACTGTATGTGGCCAGAGGTGTGGGGGCGCTGGTGTGTGCAGTACTGTATGTGGCCAGAGGTGCGAGGGTGCTGGTGTATGCAGTACTGTATGTGGCCAGAGGTGCGGGGGTGCTGGTGTATGCAGTACTGTATGTGGCCAGAGGTGCGGGGGTGCTGGTGTATGCAGCGCTGTATGTGGCCAGAGGTGCGGGGGTGCTGGTGTATGCAGTACTGTATGTGACCAGAGGTGCGGGGGCGCTGGTGTGTGCAGTACTGTATGTGACCAGAGGTGAGGGGCGCTGGTGTATGCAGTACTGTATGTGGCCAGAGATGAGGGGGGGTGCTGGTGTATGCAGTAATGTATGTGGCCAGAGGTGCAGGGGGTGCTGGTGTATGCAGTACTGTATGTGGCCAGAGGTACAGGGGCGCTGGTGTATGCAGTACTGTATGTGGCCAGAGGTGCGGGGGGCGCTGGTGTATGCAGTAATGTATGTGGCCAGAGGTGCGGGGGGTGCTGGTGTATGCAGTACTGTATGTGGCCAGAGGTACGGGGGGCGCTGGTGTATGCAGTACTGTATGTGGCCAGAGGTGCGGGGGCGCTGGTGTATGCAGTACTGTATGTGGCCAGAGGTGTGGGGGCGCTGGCGTGTGCAGTACTGTATGTGGCCAGAGGTGTGGGGGCGCTGGTGTATGCAGTACTGTATGTGGCCAGAGGTGTGGGGGTGCTGGTGTGTGCAGTACTGTATGTGGCCAGAGGTGCGGGGGGCGCTGGTGTATGCAGTACTGTATGTGGCCAGAGGTGCGGGGGGCGCTGGTGTGTGCAGTACTGTATGTGGCCAGAGATGAGGGGGGCGCTGGTGTATGCAGTACTGTATGTGGCCAGAGGTGCGGGGGCGCTGGTGTATGCAGTACTGTATGTGGCCAGAGGTGCGGGGGTGCTGGTGTATGCAGTTACTGTATGTGACCAGAGATGCGGGGGGCGCTGGTGTGTGCAGTACTGTATGTGGCCAGAGGTGCGGGGGCGCTGGTGTATGCAGTACTGTATGTGGCCAGAGGTGCGGGGGTGCTGGTGTATGCAGTACTGTATGTGACCAGAGGTGCGGGGGCGCTGGTGTGTGCAGTACTGTATGTGGCCAGAGATGAGGGGGGGGTGCTGGTGTATACAGTACTGTATGTGAAAAGAGGTGAGGGGGCGCTGGTGTGTGCAGTACTGTATGTGGCCAGAGGTGCGGGGGGGTGCTGGTGTATGCAGTACTGTATGTGGCCAGAGGTGAGGGGGCGCTGGTGTGTGCAGTACTGTATGTGGCCAGAGGTGCGGGGGGGTGCTGGTGTATGCAGTACTGTATGTGGCCAGAGGTGCGGGGGGCGCTGGTGTATACAGTACTGTATGTGGCCAGAGGTGCGGGGGTGCTGGTGTGTGCAGTACTGTATGTGGCCAGAGGTGTGGGGGGCGCTGGTGTGTGCAGTACTGTATGTGGCCAGAGATGAGGGGGGGTGCTGGTGTATGCAGTACTGCATGTGGCCAGAGGTGCGGGGGTGCCGGTGTAGGCAGTACTGTATGTGACCAGAGGTGTGGGGGCGCTGGTATGTGCAGTACTGTATGTGGCCAGAGGTGCGGGGGGGTGCTGGTGTATGCAGTACTGTATGTGGCCAGAGGTATGGGGGGCGCTGGTGTATGCAGTACTGTATGTGGCCAGAGGTGCGGGGGTGCTGGTGTATGCAGTACTGTATGTGGCCAGAGGTGCGGGGGTGCTGGTGTATGCAGCGCTGTATGTGGCCAGAGGTGCGGGGGTGCTGGTGTATGCAGTACTGTATGTGACCAGAGGTGCGGGGGCGCTGGTGTGTGCAGTACTGTATGTGACCAGAGGTGAGGGGGCGCTGGTGTATGCAGTACTGTATGTGGCCAGAGATGAGGGGGGGTGCTGGTGTATGCAGTACTGTATGTGGCCAGAGGTGCGGGGGGGGGCGCTGGTGTATGCAGTACTGTATGTGGCCAGAGGTGCGGGGGGCGCTGGTGTATGCAGTACTGTATGTGGCCAGAGGTGCGGGGGGCGCTGGTGTATGCAGTACTGTATGTGGCCAGAGGTGCGGGGGCGCTGGTGTATGCAGTACTGTATGTGGCCAGAGGTGCGGGGGGCGCTGGTGTATGCAGTACTGTATGTGGCCAGAGGTGCGGGGGCTCTGGTGTATGCAGTAATGTATGTGGCCAGAGGTGCAGGGGGTGCTGGTGTATGCAGTACTGTATGTGGCCAGAGGTACAGGGGGCGCTGGTGTATGCAGTAATGTATGTGGCCAGAGGTGCGGGGGGTGCTGGTGTATGCAGTACTGTATGTGGCCAGAGGTACGGGGGGCGCTGGTGTATGCAGTACTGTATGTGGCCAGAGGTGCGGGGGCGTTGGTGTGTGCAGTACTGTATGTGACCAGAGGTGTGGGGGCGCTGGTGTATGCAGTAATGTATGTGACCAGAGATGAGGGGGGCGCTGGTGTGTGCAGTACTGTATGTGGCCAGAGATGAGGGGGCGCTGGTGTATGCAGTACTGTATGTGGCTAGAGGTGAGGGGGCGCTGGTGTATGCAGTACTGTATGTGGCCAGAGGTGCGGGGGCGCTGGTGTATGCAGTACTGTATGTGGCCAGAGGTGCGGGGGCGCTGGTGTATGCAGTACTGTATGTGGCCAGAGGTGCGGGGGCGCTGGTGTATGCAGTACTGTATGTGGCCAGAGGTGCGGGGGCGCTGGTGTATGCAGTACTGTAAGTGACCAGAGGTGTGGGGGTGCTGGTGTGTGCAGTACTGTATGTGGCCAGAGATGAGGGGGGCGCTGGTGTGTGCAGTACTGTATGTGACCAGAGGTGTGGGGGCGCTGGTGTATGCAGTACTGTATGTGGCCAGAGATGAGGGGGGTGCTGGTGTGTGCAGTACTGTATGTGACCAGAGGTGTGGGGGCGCTGGTGTATGCAGTACTGTATGTGGCCAGAGATGAGGGGGGCGCTGGTGTGTGCAGTACTGTATGTGACCAGAGGTGTGGGGGCGCTGGTGTATGCAGTAATGTATGTGACCAGAGATGAGGGGGCGCTGGTGTATGCAGTACTGTATGTGGCCAGAGATGAGGGGGTGCTGGTGTATGCAGTACTGTATGTGGCCAGAGATGAGGGGGCGCTGGTGTATGCAGTACTGTATGTGACCAGAGGTGCGGGGGCGCTGGTGTGTGCAGTACTGTATGTGACCAGAGGTGCGGGGGCGCTGGTGTGTGCAGTACTGTATGTGGCCAGAGATGAGGGGGCGCTGGTGTATGCAGTACTGTATGTGGCCAGAGGTGCGGGGGCGCTGGTGTATGCAGTACTGTATGTGACCAGAGATGAGGGGGTGCTGGTGTATGCAGTACTGTATGTGGCCAGAGATGAGGGGGTGCTGGTGTATGCAGTACTGTATGTGGCCAGAGATGAGGGGGCGCTGGTGTATGCAGTACTGTATGTGACCAGAGGTGCGGGGGCGCTGGTGTATGCAGTACTGTATGTGACCAGAGGTGCGGGGGCGCTGGTGTGTGCAGTACTGTATGTGGCCAGAGATGAGGGGGCGCTGGTGTATGCAGTACTGTATGTGGCCAGAGATGAGGGGGCGCTTGTGACGCTCGGAGACACTTGAGAACTGTTGACCCTTTTGGGTTCTCCGACGCACGTTACGCGATCCCCACCCAGCTGGGAGTGTCTCTGAGAGTCTCCGAGTTCTGAGACTGAGGAAATGACTCCTCCCCCTTCTACAAAGTTACAATATAGAGTCTGATCACTGGGGGAGGGGAGACTGAGGAAATGACTCCTCCCCCTTCTACAAAGTTACAATATAGAGTCTGATCACTGGGGGAGGGGAGACTGAGGAAATGACTCCTCCTCCTTCTACAAAGTTACAATGTACAGTTTGATCACTGGGGGAGGAGACTGAGGAAATGACTCCTCCTCCTTCTACAAAGTTACAATGTACAGTCTGATCACTGGGGGAGGAGACTGAGGAAATGACTCCTCCTCCTTCTACAAAGTTACAATGTACAGTCTGATCACTGGGGGAGGGGAGACTGAGGACATGCTTATTCCTGCCTGCAGCAGACTGATGACATCATCTGAGCCTAGGCACAGTCACTGATTGGAGCTCCAGGACAGCTTTGTAATAATAGTAGGCGGAGCTTCTCTGAATCTTGTGAAATGGATAGATGTGAGAAGGAGGAAGGGCACCCCCTGGAGGTCATAGAGTGCAGGGTGATTAGTAATAATAACGCAGTGCCCAGAACTCGCCAAGGTTTATAAATATAAACCCCACTGACTCCGGTCACATGACCTACGCCCTGAGGATGGGGGTGGTGCTAAGACCCAGAACCACATTGGTTCTCCTTCTGCAGGCCACTCTAGATAACGCCCACAAGTGATGCTGAACCTTCATGATTGACAGAACTAAATTCCAATAATAGAAAGGGGCGGGGCCAGGGACAGTCAGGCTGGGGAGGAAAGAGCTAGATAATGCTGGACGTCCTCCAGCCAGGAAATGGGGCGGGGCTCTATGTGACATGCTGCAGCTTCTAATGCACATGGTGAGAAGCTCACAGTGTGCATTGAAATCAGAGGAAGGCATTTCAGTCCCGGGGAGGAGCCGGTACATCTGTGCAACACTGAAGGGGATTTAAAAACTCAGATTTTCTGGGTTACAAATAGTTGAATCTGATTGGCTGCAGGCTGTTTGATCTTTGCAATGTCCATGTGGGGGGGTCTTATTATTTGCCTTTTTTTAGACCTCGTTGTCTGTACCCCGGGAACCGTCCACATTCTACAGACATTGTATTGGAAGAAGCGGATCTCCAGGAAAGAGCAGAAGAGCGTGGTGTGATTTTATCTCCATGGGTCGGCCGAGGAACTGGGAGGGACACAGGACTCTGCCCCCCCGTCCTTGGGGTCATTCTGGATTTTTACATCCTCATTGCCGGCTGATAAAGGTTTTTCTTTACCTGAACTCTGTGAAGGTTCTTCCTGCTTCAGTCACATTTCCCCAACCCGCCCTTTTCAATGAAACTCACATAGTGTGCAAAGGCTCCAATAAAGCTGATCTCTGTACAGACACCGAACCCCCAACCAGGGGACCCAAAGAATGGACTTCACCTGAAAAATCTCCAGTGGGGTCTCCAGGCCTCCTTGGAGTCAAAAGTCTTGTAATATTGGTCTTTCTTTCTCAATAAGCCAACACGTTTTGGAGTACAAACGTCTCCTCACTTCATCGGGAGTACTCAACATGGTGCCATCCCCACCTCCTGTTCCTTGATTCATCTTATCAACAATTGATAGTGGGGATTGTTTTAGGATAGAAATGTCCCCCCACTTCGTCAGGGCTTGAAATCTTATGTGTCATCAGGAGGACTCAACGTGGCGCCATCACCACCATCAATGATTGAGAAGATGAATCAAGGGATGGGAGGTGGTGATGGCGCCATGTTAAATCCTGATCAGGAGGTCATCAGGGAGACTCAACATGGCGCCATCCCCACCATCAATGACTAAGAAGATGAATCAAGGGACAGGAGGTGGTGATGGCGCCATGTTGAATCCTGTTTAGGAGGTGATCATGAGGACTCAACATGGCGCCATCACCCCTATCAATGATTGAGAAGATGAATCAAAGGATGGGAAGTGGTGATGGCGCCATTTTAAATTCTGAGCAGGAGGTCATCAGGAGGACTCAACATGGTGCCATCACCACCATCAATGATTGAGAAGATGAATTTAGGAACTGGAGGTGGTAATGGCACCAACACACACCATCAATGATCGAGAAGATGAATCAAGGGACGTTAGTTGGTGATGGTGCCATGTTGAATCCTGATCAGGCAGTCATCAGGAGGACTCAACATGGTGCCATCACCACCATCAATGATTGGGAAGATGAATCGAGGAACAGGAGGTGGTGATAGCAACCATGTTGAATCCTGATCGGGAGGTCATCAGTAGAACTCAACATGGCACCATCACCACCATTAATGATTGAGAAGATGAATCAAGGAACGGGAGGTGGTAATGGCGCCGTCACCACCGTCAATGATTGAGAGAAATGAATTGAGGAACGAGAGGTAGTAATGGCGCCATGTTGAGTACTCCTGATGACACATAAGATTTTGAGTCGTGACAAATGGAGGAAACATTTCTACCCCCAAAACAATCCCCACCATCAATAATTAAGAGGATGAATGGAGGAATAGGAGGTGGGGATGGCGCCATGTTAAGTCCTCCTGGTGACACATAAGATTTTTAATCCTGACGAAGGGGGGAGACACATGTACTACAAAATGCGTGTCGGCTTATCGTGAACAGACTGTTATATTACAAGACTTTAGACTCCTAGCAGGCCTGGAGCTCCCGTTGTACTGTTTTTCGGGTGGATTCCAATCTTTGGGTCCCCTAGTTGGGGACAAACTGTTTGTATTGGGAGCAGCTTCATTGAAGCAATTGAACAACATGGCACCAACCCCACCATCAATGATTGAGAAGATGAATCGAGGAAAGGGAGGTGTTGGGATGACGCCATGATGACACATGACATGCAAGATTTTTTAGCCCCGATGAAGTGGGGAGACAAATGTACCCAAAAACGCGTATCGGCTTAATATGGCCAAGCGCTGATATTAAAAGGCCTATTGAGGTCTGGATCTTTTATTGGCCTTTGATCCAGTAACTGGAGGAGTAACAGTCATGCACATATTGTCGTGTCTCAAAAAACAAAGGAACGTCTCAAATTCTTATGTGTCATTAGGAGGACTCAACATGGCGCCATCCCCACCTCCCTTTCCTCATCTTCTCAATCATTGATGGTGGGGATTGCCCCATGTTGAATCTTCCTGATGGCACATAAGACTTCAGGTCCTGATGAAGTGGGGAGACATTTGTACCCCTAAACGTGCTGGCTTATTGTGGCCAAGCTCTGGTATTAAAAGGCCTTTAAGGCCTATTGGGTCTGGATCTTTTAATGGCCTTTTCTCCTGAAAATGGAGGAGTAACAGTCATGCACATTGTCATGTCCCTAAAAACAAAATCAGCAAATGTCACTTTCACCAAACATTCACTGGTAGAGAATCAGCTGCTGTCCTATAAAACACATGGACCTGGAAGATTCACCTGCAGTGAAGGTCACATTTATTGTTTTATAAATCATAGGTGAGGTGGAAACAGTCTGGAGGGGTAAAAGTCATTCACATATTGCCATGTCCCTAAATACGAAATAACGTCTTGAAATCTTATGTCAGCATAAGGACTCAACATGGCGCCGTCCCCACCTCCCGGCCCTCGATTCATCTTATCACTCATTGATGGTGGTGATTGAGCCATGTTGAGTCATGTTGGAGCCATGTTGAATCCTCTTCAAGAGGACTCAACATGGCGCCATCCTCACCTCCCGTCCCTCGATTCATCTTATCAATCATTGATGGTGGTGATGGAGCCATATTGAGTCATGTTGGAGCCATGTTGAGTCCTCTTCAGGAGGACTCAACATGGTGCCATCCCCACCTCCCGTCCTTGATTCATCTTATCAATCACTGATTCAACATGGCTCCATCACCACCATCAGTGATTGATGAGATGAATCGAGGTACGGGAGGTGGGGATGCTACCATGTTGAGTCCTCCATCACCACCATCAGTGATTGATTAGATGAATCGAGGGACGGGAGATGGGGATGGCACCATGTTGAGTCCTCCTGAAGAGGACTCAACATGGCTCCAACATGACTCAACATGGCTCCATCACCACCATCAGTGTTTGATAAGATGAATCGAGAGACGGGAGGTGGGGATGGCACCATGTTGAGTTCTCCTGAAGAGGACTCAACATGGCTCCAACATGACTCAAAATGGCTCCATCACCACCGTCAGTGACTGATAAGATGAATCGAGGGACGGGAGGGTGGGGATGGTACCATGTTGAATCCTCCTGATGACATAAGACTTCGTGCCCTGATGAAGTGTGGAGACATTTTACCCCCACAACATGTCGGCTTATTGTGGTCAAGCGCTGATATTAAGACTTTGAAGGCCTATTGGGTCTGGATCTCTCATTGGCCTTTTCTCCAGTCACTGGAGGACTAACGGTAATGGATATTACATCATGTCCCTAAAAACTAAGGAACGACTTTATAAATCAGCAAAAGTCACTTTCACCAAACATTCACTGGTGGAGAATCAGCCGCCGTCCTATAAATCCTGAAAGATTCACCTGCAGAGAAGGTCACATTTATTGTTTTATACGTCCTGGGAGAGGGGCGAGGCATCTGGTGCCTCCTCCTCCTCTCCTCTCCTCCAGCAGCTGAAAGCAATAAATGTAAAGCAGGAAAATTCCTGTCTGGAAATCTCCCACAGATCAGAGGACTGCTGTGTGCAGCTGCTGCGCCTTTCCTGGGAGAAATAAAGTTCATTGAAGAAAAAAAGAGAACCTCCTCCCTGCCTGCAGAGCGAAAAAGGCAAGAGAGTCAGAGAGAAAGAGAGAGAGAGAGAGCAGAGGGAGAGAGAAGTCATCATCATCGTCATCCTCCTCCTCCTCATCATCATCGCACAGCCGCTGGGAGAGCCCAGCATCCTCATCCGTCATCCATCCCAAAACCACCATCCACCTGAAGACCACCATCCATCCACCTGAAGACCACCATCCGTCCACCTGAGGACCACCATCCGTCCACCTGAAGACCACCATCCGTCCACCTGAAGACCACCATCCGTCCACCTGAAGACCACCATCCATCTATCCACCTGAAGACCACCATCCATCCCAAGACCTCCAGCATGGTCATCACCGTCTATTACGCCAGTTCTTCTGGCTCCACCGCGGTGAGTACTTTGTGCTTCAACCGGGCTCACCACTGTAACGCTGTAAATGTTTCCTCCATTGACTCTTCCTATTCCTCCTTCTCCTGAGGTCTCATTTCTTCAGTAGAAGAAGAGAATAATTAAAGAATTATCTCCATAATTACAAAGTATCCAATCCTAGAGGATTGCAGCCTCTGGAGACACTTCTACAGTTACATTGTTAGCTGGAGAAAAGATACAAAGTCCAACCACAAGAAGAAGAACAAATCCAAACACAACACCCCCCCCCCCCTTCATATACTGACCCCCCCAATCCCACCGCTCACCCAGAGAGTCTCTGTACCAGAGGAGCTTACACTCTACTGTGCCCCCACGATCACACACTATTATACACTTATATATCTCCGACATATACCGCGAGTGCTGTACAGAGATCACTGAGCCAGTCACATCAGTCTCTGTACCAGAGGAGCTTACACTCTAATGCCCCCCCCCCCCCCGCAGTCACATGAGTCTCTATACAGAGGAGCTTACACTCTAATGTCCAACCCCCCCCCCCCCCCCGTCACACTCCTCCAGTCTCGGATTCTCTTTTGTATAATAATATGAGAAATGAAAACATCTCAGACAGGAAACGTCGGGGAGTTCGGAGCACAATGACCCTCTATATGTACACAGAATATTCTATTATATGTTGTCACTGATGTGAGACGTATATAGAAAATGTCCCCAACTGTTCTGTCTATGGAGAGCAAAGCAACTGAACATATCTCCATGTACATGTCCGACTGCAGCTTTATGAGGGGTTCTCACCATCCCTGTGCTGAGTTCCCGGGTCTGTACACCCGCTGTGCCCATTATGAGGGGTTCTCACCATCACTGTGCTGAGTTCCCGGGTCTGTACACCCGCTGTGCCCATTATGAGGGGTTCTCACCATCCCTGTGCTGAGTTCCCGGTCTGTACACCCGCTGTGCCCATTATGAGGGGTTCTCACCATCCCTGTGCTGAGTTCCCGGGTCTGTACACCCGCTGTGCCCATTATGAGGGGTTCTCACCATCCCTGTGCTGAGTTCCCGGGTCTGTACACCCGCTGTGCCCATTATGAGGGGTTCTCACCATCCCTGTGCTGAGTTCCCGGGTCTGTACACCCGCTGTGCCCATTATGAGAGGTTCTCACCATCCCTGTGCTGAGTTCCCGGGTCTGTACACCCGCTGTGCCCATTATGAGGGGTTCTCACCATCCCTGTGCTGAGTTCCCGGGTCTGTACACCCGCTGTGCCCATTATGAGGGGTTCTCACCATCCCTGTGCTGAGTTCCCGGGTCTGTACACCCGCTGTGCCCATTATGAGAGGTTCTCACCATCCCTGTGCTGAGTTCCGGGTCTGTACACCCGCTGTGCCCATTATGAGGGGTTCTCACCATCCTGCGCTGAGTTCCCGGGTCTGTACACCCGCTGTGCCCATTATGAGGGGTTCTCACCATCCCTGTGCTGAGTTCCCGGGTCTGTACACCCGCTGTGCCCATTATGAGGGGTTCTCACCATCCCTGTGCTGAGTTCCCAGGTCTGTACACCCGCTGTGCCCATTATGAGGGGTTCTCACCATCCCTGTGCTGAGTTCCCGGGTCTGTACACCCGCTGTGCCCATTATGAGGGGTTCTCACCATCCCTGTGCTGAGTTCCCGGGTCTGTACACCCGCTGTGCCCATTATGAGGGGTTCTCACCATCCCTGTGCTGAGTTCCCGGGTCTGTACACCCGCTGTGCCCATTATGAGGGGTTCTCACCATCCCTGTGCTGAGTTCCCGGGTCTGTACACCCGCTGTGCCCATTATGAGGGGTTCTCACCATCCCTGTGCTGAGTTCCCGGGTCTGTACACCCGCTGTGCCCATTATGAGAGGTTCTCACCATCCCTGTGCTGAGTTCCCGGGTCTGTACACCCGCTGTGCCCATTATGAGGGGTTCTCACCATCCCTGTGCTGAGTTCCCGGTCTGTACACCCGCTGTGCCATTATGAGGGGTTCTCACCATCCCTGTGCTGAGTTCCCGGGTCTGTACACCCGCTGTGCCCATTATGAGAGGTTCTCACCATCCCTGTGCTGAGTTCCCGGGTCTGTACACCCGCTGTGCCCATTATGAGAGGTTCTCACCATCCCTGTGCTGAGTTCCCGGGTCTGTACACCCGCTGTGCCCATTATGAGGGGTTCCCACCATCCCTGTGCTGAGTTCCCGGGTCTGTACACCCGCTGTGCCCATTATGAGGGGTTCCCACCATCCCTGTGCTGAGTTCCCGGGTCTGTACACCCGCTGTGCCCATTATGAGGGGTTCCCACCATCCCTGTGCTGAGTTCCCGGGTCTGTACACCCGCTGTGCCCATTATGAGGGGTTCCCACCATCCCTGTGCTGAGTTCCCGGGTCTGTACACCCGCTGTGCCCATTATGAGGGGTTCTCACCATCCCTGTGCTGAGTTCTCGGGTCTGTACACCCGCTGTGCCCATTATGAGGGGTTCTCACCATCCCTGTGCTGAGTTCCCGGGTCTGTACACCCGCTGTGCCCATTATGAGGGGTTCCCACCATCCCTGTGCTGAGTTCCCGGGTCTGTACACCCGATGTGCCCATTATGAGGGGTTCCCACCATCCCTGTGCTGAGTTCTCGGGTCTGTACACCCGCTGTGCCCATTATGAGGGGTTCTCACCATCCCTGTGCTGAGTTCCCGGGTCTGTACACCCGCTGTGCCCATTATGAGGGGTTCTCACCATCCCTGTGCTGAGTTCCTGTGTCTGTACACCCGCTGTGCCCATTATGAGGGGTTCTCACCATCCCTGTGCTGAGTTCCTGGGTCTGTACACCCGCTGTGCCATTATGAGGGGTTCTCACCATCCCTGTGCTGAGTTCCCGGGTCTGTAGACCCGCTGTGCCCATTATGAGGGGTTCTCACCATCCCTGTGCCGAGTTCTCAGGTCTGTACACCCGCTGTGCCCATTATGAGGGGTTCTCACCATCCCTGTGCCGAGTTCTCAGGTCTGTACACCCGCTGTGCCCATTATGAGGGGTTCTCACCATCCCTGTGCTGAGTTCCCGGGTCTGTACACCGCTGTGCCCATTATGAGGGGTTCTCACCATCCCTGTGCTGAGTTCCCGGGTCTGTACACCCGCTGTGCCCATTATGAGGGGTTCTCACCATCCCTGTGCTGAGTTCCCGGGTCTGTACACCCGCTGTGCCATTATGAGGGGTTCCCACCATCCCTGTGCTGAGTTCCCGGGTCTGTACACCCGCTGTGCCCATTATGAGGGGTTCTCACCATCCCTGTGCTGAGTTCCCGGGTCTGTACACCCGCTGTGCCCATTATGAGGGGTTCCCACCATCCCTGTGCTGAGTTCCCGGGTCTGTACACCCGCTGTGCCCATTATGAGGGGTTCCCACCATCCCTGTGCTGAGTTCCCGGGTCTGTACACCTGCTGTGCCCATTATGAGGGGTTCCCACCATCCCTGTGCTGAGTTCCTGGGTCTGTACACCCGCTGTGCCCATTATGAGGGGTTCTCACCATCCCTGTGCTGAGTTCCCAGGTCTGTAGGCTTTTGGGTGCACTTATGTTTATTGGGGTGTTCTAGGCTTCTTGTGTTGGGGATCTCAGGGGGTATTATGGGATGCTCGGCATGTCTGTGGTTGAGGCAACTTCCTGTTATTTGTATAAAGCTGTGAGTATTGAAATGTATGTAAGCGCACTCTTTACATTATTATGGGGGATGGGCGGGGAGACACGATGTGACGGTTCACAAAATTCTCTCCAGAGTCCAGATCCATCAGTGAGCTTCAGGTCCCTAATCTATATTCTGCATTCAGACCCCTCATGTCTCCCATTCCCTGGCTAGAGACCCCTCATGTCTCCCTCTTCCTTCTCCCCTTCTTTCGCTGGAGACCCCTCACATTTACCTGTTCCTTGACTGGAGACCCCCACAGCTCCCCTTCTTTGGATGTCCTTATGTCTTCTCTTCCTTGGTTGGAGACTTCTCACATCTCTCCTACCTTGCACCGAGACCCTCAATTTTTGACCTTCTGTCACCGATGACACCTCACATCGCCCCTTTCTTGGGCTGGGCCCCCCGATTGTTTCACCCACCTGGGTCAGAGACCCTCCATCTCACCTACTAGGCTGGGGACCTCCACGTTCTACATTCCTGGGCCTTAGACCCTCCACATTCCATCTTCCTGGGCCAGAGTACCCCCCAGACTCCCCTGCCTGGCTCAAGAGACCCCCTCCCCCCCATAAGTCTCCCCTTCCTGGGCCAGAACCCTCCCTATGGCTCACCTTCTAGGAAGCCCCCATCCCAGCCTAGAAATGGGGGATCTCAGAGGGTGAAATATCCGATGACTGACATTAATGTCATCCCTCCGGATCTATAAAACATGGCGGAGGCTTTGATGAGTCTCAGTGACGCTCGTTAAGAAGGTTTTTGTGGATTCTTATAAAGACTGAATCACACAACCATGGCTGATGATGTCATAGGTCAGTGATGGAGAACCTTGGCACTCCAGATGTTTTGGAACTACATTTCCCATGATGCTCCACTACACTGCAGAGTGCAAGAGCATCATGGGAAATGTAGTTCAAAAACATCTGGAGTGCCAAGGTTCACCATCACTGTCATAGGTGATTCTAGGCAATGATGTCACTGGGACAGCCAACACCATGGTTGTCATGGCCGGAAGAGGACTGATTCGGTGACACCGTTCAGGTGAAGGGACTAATTCCAGTGACACCATCCGGGTGAAGGGACTGATTCCAGTGACACCATCCGGGTGAAGGGACTGATTCCAGTGACACCGTTCAGGTGAAGGGACTGATTCGGGTGACTCTATCCGGGTGAAGGGACTGATTCCGGTGACTCCATTCGGGTGAAGGGACTGATTCCAGTGACACCGTTCAGGTGAAGGGACTGATTCCAGTGACACCGTTCAGGTGAAGGGACTGATTCCAGTGACACCGTTCAGGTGAAGGGACTGATTCCAGTGACACCGTTCAGGTGAAGGGACTGATTCTGGTGACTCCATTCGGGTGAAGGGACTGATTCGGGTGACTCTATCCGGGTGAAGGGACTGATTCCGGTGACTCTATCCGGGTGAAGGGACTGATTCCGGTGACTCTATCCGGGTGAAGGGACTGATTCCGGTGACTCTATCCGGGTGAAGGGACTGATTCCGGTGACTCTATCCGGGTGAAGGGACTGATTCGGGTGACTCCATTCGGGTGAAGGGACTGATTCCGGTGACTCCATTCGGGTGAAGGGACTGATTCCGGTGACACCGTTCAGGTGAAGGGACTGATTCCGGTGACTCTATCCGGGTGAAGGGACTGATTCCGGTGACTCTATCCGGGTGAAGGGACTGATTCCGGTGACTCCATTCGGGTGAAGGGACTGATTCCGGTGACTCTATCCGGGTGAAGGGACTGATTCCGGTGACTCTATCCGGGTGAAGGGACTGATTCGGGTGCCTCATTCGGGTGAAGGGACTGATTCCGGTGCCTCCATTCGGGTGAAGGGACTGATTCCGGTGACTCTATCCGGGTGAAGGGACTGATTCGGGTGACTCCATTCGGGTGAAGGGACTGATTCCGGTGACACCGTTCAGGTGAAGGGACTGATTCCGGTGACTCTATCCGGGTGAAGGGACTGATTCGGGTGACTCTATCCGGGTGAAGGGACTGATTCTGGTGACTCCATTCGGGTGAAGGGACTGATTCCGGTGACTCTATCCGGGTGAAGGGACTGATTCCGGTGACTCTATCCGGGTGAAGGGACTGATTCCGGTGACTCTATCCGGGTGAAGGGACTGATTCGGGTGACTCTATCCGGGTGAAGGGACTGATTCGGGTGACTCCATTCGGGTGAAGGGACTGATTCGGGTGACTCTATCCGGGTGAAGGACTGATTCCGGTGACTCTATCCGGGTGAAGGGACTGATTCCGGTGACTCTATCCGGGTGAAGGGACTGATTCGGGTGACTCTATCCGGGTGAAGGGACTGATTCTGGTGACTCCATTCGGGTGAAGGGACTGATTCGGGTGACTCTATCCGGGTGAAGGGACTGATTCCGGTGACTCTATCCGGGTGAAGGGACTGATTCCGGTGACTCTATCCGGGTGAAGGGACTGATTCTGGTGACTCCATTCGGGTGAAGGGACTGATTCCGGTGACTCTATTCGGGTGAAGGGACTGATTCTGGTGACTCCATTCGGGTGAAGGGACTGATTCTGGTGACTCCATTCGGGTGAAGGGACTGATTCGGGTGACTCTATCCGGGTGAAGGGACTGATTCCGGTGACTCTATCCGGGTGAAGGGACTGATTCCGGTGACTCTATCCGGGTGAAGGGACTGATTCTGGTGACTCTATCCGGGTGAAGGGACTGATTCGGGTGACTCTATCCGGGTGAAGGGACTGATTCCGGTGACTCTATCCGGGTGAAGGGACTGATTCCGGTGACTCTATCTGGGTGAAGGGACTGATTCCGGTGTCTCTATCCGGTGAAGGGACTGATTCGGGTGACTCTATCCGGGTGAGGGACTGATTCCGGTGACTCTATCCGGGTGAAGGGACTGATTCGGGTGACTCTATCCGGGTGAAGGGACTGATTCGGGTGACTCTAATCCGGGTGAAGGGACTGATTCTGGTGACTCCATTCGGGTGAAGGGACTGATTCTGGTGACTCCATTCGGGTGAAGGGACTGATTCGGGTGACTCTATCGGGTGAAGGGACTGATTCCGGTGACTCTATCCGGGTGAAGGGACTGATTCCGGTGACTCTATCCGGGTGAAGGGACTGATTCTGGTGACTCCATGCAGGCACATAGTTTCTGAGGGTGTCAGGTGACCTGTATGGCTCTCTATGGCTGTGATGTCCCCTTGCTGTACTGTGATTACTGGGGAGGAGCGCCCCCTGCAGCGTCTGTGGAGGGATAAGGGCTCTGCGGAGAGGAGGATGTGGCCCCTTTAAGGCTCGGAACGCGCACAGCGTTGGATTGTTGGCAGGGGATCCCAGGGAAGAGGCGGGAGAGGAATTCTCATCGCTCATCAATTCTAAAGGACAACACCAAGAAAGTCAACAAGAACACGGGAGGTTAATTGGCTTCTGTCTAAATTGTCCCCGGTATGTGTGAATGTGAGTTGGGACATTAGATTGGAAGCTCCTTGAGGGCGGGGACTGATGTGATGGAAGCTCCTTGAGGGCGGGGACTGATGTGAATGTATAATGTATATGTAAAGTGCTGCGTAAATTGACAGCGCTATATAAGTACCTGAAATAAATAAAAATAAATAAACATCCCTGAAACATCACATGAAATCTCCTCTTCAATTAGACTAGCTGAAAGCCGAAATCAGCCCTCGGGGGGGAGGGGGGCTGAGAGAGGTCGGGGGGTGAGCCCTCTGGGGGGCTGGGTGAGTTCAGGGGGATAAGCCTTCTCTGGGGGGGGCTGGGAGAGGTCAGGGGTATGAGCCCTCTCTGGGGGGGGGGGCTAGGATAGGTCAGGGGGATAAGCCTTCTCTGGGGGGGCTGGGAGAGGTCAGGGGTATGAGCCCTCTCTGGGGGGGGCTGGGAGAGGTCAGGGGGATGAGCCCTCTCTAGGGGGGTAGGCTGGGAGAGGTCAGGGGGGTGAGCCTCTCGGGGGGGGGCTAGGAGAGGTCAGGGGGATGAGCCCTCTCTGGGGGGCTGGGAGAGGTCAGGGGGGTGAGCCCTCTCGGGGGGGGGCTGGGAGAGGTCAGGGGGGTGAGCCCTCTCTGGGGGGGGCTAGGAGAGGTCAGGGGGATGAGCCCTCTCTGGGGGGGTTTGCTGGAGAGGTCAGGGGGGTGGGGCCCTCTCTGGGGGGGGCTAGGAGAGGTCAGGGAGAGGAGCCCTCTCTGGGGGGGGCTAGGAGAGGTCAGGGGGATGAGCCCTCTCTAGAGGGGGGTGGGCTGGGAGAGGTCAGGGGAAGGAGCCCTCTCTGGGGGGGGCTAGGAGAGGTCAGGGGATGAGCCCTCTCTAGGGGGGTGGGCTGGGAGTAGGTCAGGGGTAGGAGCCCTCTGGGGGGGCTAGGAGAGGTCAGGGGGTGTGCCCTCTCTATGGGGGGAGGGCTGGGAGAGGTCAGGGGGATGAGCCCTCTCTAGGGGGGTGGGCTGGGAGAGGTCAGGGGAACGAGCCTTTCTGGGGGGGGCTGGGAGAGGTCAGGGGGATGAGCCCACTCTAGGGGAGGTGGGTTGGAGATGTCAGGGGGATGTGCCCTCTCTATGGGGGATGGACTGGAAGAGGTTAGGGGGTGTGCCCTCTCTGGGGGGGGGGCTGGGAGAGGTCAGGGGGTGAGCCCTCCCTGGGGGGGGCAGGGAGAGTTCAGGGGGATGAGCCCTCTCTAGGGGAGGTGGGTTGGAGAGGTCAGGGGGTGTGCCCTCTCTATGGGGGGGTGTGGCTGGGAGAAGTCAGGGGAGGAGCCTTCTCGGGGGGGGGGGGGGCTGGGAGAGGTCAGGGGGATGGTGCCCTCTCTGGGGGGGGGGGGGGCTGGGAGAGTTCAGGGGGATGAGCCCTCTCTAGGGGGGGTTGGGCTGGGAGAAGTCAGGGGAAGGAGCCGTCTCGGGGGGTGGGGGGCTGGAGAGGTCAGGGGGATGTGCCCTCTCTGGGGGGGGGGCTGGGGAGAGTTCAGGGGGATGTGCCCTCTCTAGGGGGGTTTGGGCTGGGAGAGGTCAGGGGGAAGGAGCCTTCTCTGGGGGGGGCTGGGAGAGTTCAGGGGGATGTGCCCTCTCGGGGGGGCTGGGAGAGGTCAGGGGGGTTGCCCTCTCTGGGGGGGGGTTGGGAGAGGTCAGGGGGGTTGGGCCCTCTCTGGGGTGGGGCGGGAGAGGTCAGGGGAGGGAGCCCTCTCTGGGGGGGGCTAGGAGAGTCAGGGGGGTGAGCCCTCTCTAGAGGGGGGTGGGCTGGGAGAGGTCAGGGAAGGAAGCCCTCTCTGGGGGGTGGCTAGGAGAGGTCAGGGGGGTGTGCCCTCTCTATGGGGGGGAGGGCTGGGAGAGGTCAGGGGGATGAGCCCTCTCTAGGGGGGGTGGGCTGGGAGAGGTCAGGGGAACGAGCCCTCTCTGGGGGGGGGGGCTGGGAGAGGTCAGGGGGATGAGCCCACTCTAGGGGAGGTGGGTGGAGATGTCAGGGGGATGAGCCCTCTCTGGGGGGACTGGGAGAGGTCAGGGGGTGTGCCCTCTCTATGGGGGATGGACTGGAAGAGGTTAGGGGGTGTGCCCTCTCTGGGGGGGGGGGCTGGGAGAGGTCAGATGGTGAGCCCTCCCTGGGGGGGGCTGGGAGAGTTCAG